>NW_023260174.1:12756-17756 GCF_009762535.1 Notolabrus celidotus | reverse complement strand
GCCCCCAGGAAGCCCGCCAGGACCGGGGACATGGCTGAGAGACAAAGAGAGACGGAGAGGAGGGACGGGTGAAAACAGGAACACATAAACAACATTTCATCTCACAGACGAACAAACAACGACACAGAGAGTCAGGGACATGAACCCTGACCTACTGCTGCAGACATTATCTCCCACAATGCACCTGGAGGGGATCAGCACCGGACTGAGGAATGACATCATCATCTTTACACAGAAACATCAGCTGGAGACACGATGATGTCATCACAGCAACCCCCCGAGAGCTCATTAGACGCATCGCAGGACTGAAGACACCCCGCTAAGAGGAGGAGGAGGAGGAGGAGGAGGAGGAGGAGGAGCAGGAGAGGATGAAGAGGAGGAGAGGATGAAGAGGAGGAGGAGGAGGAGGAGGGGGAGGAGGGGGGAGACGGGCGGGGTAAAGACGAACAGCAGCAGTGGCAGGAGGGGGAGGAGTCTGTGAAGCTCTTTGTTTGCTGCGCACAGAGGAGGATTGTTGTCCCACAAGGACATTCTGATGCTGCCACACACACACACACACACACACACACACACACACACACACACACACACACACACACACACACGCTCTTGTAAGTGTAGTCCCTCTTGTCTCTGAATCTGCATCCCTATACTAACCTTACTTCTCTCTTTAGAACCACAGACCTGGTTTCTCTCCTCCTCCTCAGGGTCTCAGCCTCTCTAAGTTTACTCTAATGCACCTGAACCGTCTCTCCTTCATGAGTACACCTCCCTGCAGTGATCCTGATCCTGGTTCTGAGATGACCTCCAGGATGAACTTCTTCTTCATGTGTTCTAAAAGCTGCAGATGTAGCTGTTTGTTCTCTCCCTGTGATGATGCAGTGTGTCCTTCCTCTGACCCTCAGGTGAGTCTGCAGACAGGTATCAGGAGGGTCAGAGACTTAGACCTCTATGTGGTTTAGCTTACCAATGTAGCATGCTAGCAGAAGCTAACGTTTTTACCAAAGCTAACAAAATGTGCTCCTCTCTTTTCCCCGGATTGATTTGATTGGACGAGTGTGATCTGATCGTCTCTGGAGCCGCTCTGATTAGTGAAAGTTAATAACCGTTGTCAATGGGTTTCGACCAATCAGGATCAAGTATTTAACACAGCCGGCTAACAAACCCACTGGTCACAATCAGCCACACACACACACACACACACACACACACACACACACACACACACACACACACACACACACACACATACACACACGCCCTCGGAGAGTAATCAGTAACCACGGCTCACAGTCAGCTGAACGCCACCACACCAACATCTCCTCTTCCTGTTGTTGTCAGCGTTCATTCAGACTCAGCCTGATGATGTCATGTTTTGGATCGAGCTGAAAGAGCTTGCTGCTTAGCAACACACACACACACACACACACACACACACACACACACACACACACACACACACACACACACACACACACACACACATTCCCTCTGGATAAGAAAGTCAGCTCTCTACCAAAAACGATTTCAGTGTACCGGTGTACTGGTTTTTAAGGAGACCTGATCCCCAGTCTGGACATGAACAGGTCCTGAGTCTGTGACAGAGAGTCAGGACAGGAACAGGCCCTGAGTCTGGACAGGAACAGATCCTGAGTCTGGACAGGAACAGGCCCTGAGTCTGGACAGGAACAGAACCTGAGTCTGGACAGGAACAGGTCCTGAGTCTGGACAGGAACAGGTCCTGAGTCTGGACAGGAACAGGCCCTGAGTCTGGACAGGAACAGGTCCTGAGTCTGGACAGGAACAGGTCCTGAGTCTGGACAGGAACAGGCCCTGAGTCTGGACAGGAACAGGTCCTGAGTCTGGACAGGAACAGGCCCTGAGTCTGGACAGGAACAGGTCCTGAGTCTGGACAGGAACAGGTCCTGAGTCTGGACAGGAACAGGTCCTGAGTCTGGAGTCTGGACAGTGTTACTCTAAAGATGAATCATCATTTAACTGAATCATTAGCAGGTTCTTCCTGAGGCTCGGTCTGACTCTAACGTCTGTGGAGCGAGTGTGAGGTAAAGAGGCGGGGCTTCAGCCTCCTCACTGACAGCTACAGGGTCCCTGCCTGTCAGTCCAGTCAGGGTTGAGCTCAGTCCCAGTCTGACACGATGACAGCCGAGTATGATCCCAGTGTGACTCAAACACTGACGCTGTGAACGTCTGAACATCACTGAACACGACTCCTAACATTATTAATAACTTTGATATTCATGAGTGATTCAGTTACAGCGTCAAGAGCAGAGACCAGGTCTGCTGCTGTCCTCACCTCCAACACCTTCATCCCATCAATCATCATCATCGTCATCATCATCGTCACCCTCATCATCATCAGCCTCATCATCATCATCGTCATCATCATCATCATCACCAACGACCGTCCTAAACCCTGACTGATCACTGCTCCTTACGAGCTTTAGGAAAGGTATCACCCAGCTCTCTTCCTGATCCTCCGGCTGTGTAAGATGCTTGATTCTGATTGGTCCAAACCCCTTGACGACGGTTATTAACTTTCACTAACATGATCAACACCAGAGACAAACTGATCACACGTCATGTCAAATCAATCCAAAGAGTTCAGACACATTTAGCTTCTGCTTGTTGACACCACAGACCGTAAGGTGAGGGGAAACCGTTAGCTTCCGTTAGCTTCAAAACAATGTGGCTAAAACATTAGCTTCTTACATTGATTGTTGCTTTGTTGGTTGGCGTGGTAACGGCTGACAGTGACCGGTTATTAAAGATGAACGTGTCCATGAATCGGCTCGTCTTCCTTACAGCGTCCGGACAGACGCTACAGTACATCTACATTTCTGTAGGACTTACTAAACGTCATTAACTCTTCTGCTTGTCAGAGCCCCCATGGTGAGAGCTTTACAGACTCTGATCCGGACTACAGTCCTGAGCAAAGACCCTCATGGGGTCAGAGGGGACAGGCCCGAGTTGGAGCAAGAGGGGCAGGAAGTAGTCAGGGGAAGCAGAGGCAGGGGACAGGGAGTGAACGCCGGGGACATGTACGCTCTGCAGGAGGCGGGCAGAACAGCAGGATGGGATCTGATTGGTTTGATCATTTGGCTCCTGATGGCAGGGATTGGTTGGTGTTTCCCCAGGTTTACTCCGGCTGTAGATAGCAGCTTGTTTTACCTCTTCTTTAAGAACACATTATGTATTGATTACCATCAGGACATAAAGATCATTTTAACCAGGAGAACATAAAGAGGATCTGAATCTGAACACCAACCCCAGCTTTAAGGAGCAAAAGAAGAAGAACACATCAGCGTCAGTCGCAGTGACTTTCTCTGTTCCTGAACCTCACACTACTACACACGTGTTCCAGAGACTGAGCATGACTACACAGCTTTAATCCACCAGGCTGTTTCCATGAGACAGATGTTATAAAGACACAGAGGAAAATACATTCAGAGAGGAGATCTCCAAAGTGTTTCATGTCTGTCTCCTAGACAACAAGGAGATCTGTTTGAAAGCTAAATGAGACGATAGCTTATGTCTCCTGTTTCTCATTCAAGTCTCAGCTTAGTCTCCCTTTCAGTTCCAAAGGAGATCTGGTCTGAGTCTGAAATGGTTCTCAGGTATTTCTCAGGTGTTGTGACTCCTTTTGAGCTCAGGTGGAGAAATCAGGGAGCTCTCTCAGTCTAACCTCATCCCTTTGTTTCTGTCAGACTCAGTTTTTGTGTCTGAAGTTGAGCTCAGATGGAGCAAAGAAAGAGCCTGAGCTCATCTTTACATCAACATTTATAGAGCCCTGCAAAATTAAGATTTATATGGAATTATCCACAAACTTACAATCCTCATTAAAACATGTGAACCACTTCAGGATCAGGACTTTAGATGTGAACTGATCTCTTCTTTGACTTCACAGTCTGGTCCTTCCTTTACAAGTCTGTGTGGAACAAAACCACTTCACTAAGATTTAGTGGATTTGAGAGAAACTGCAACAGATAGAGATTTCATCCCAGGTCTGACCGACCCTTTATTTCAATTATGGGCCAACAAAGGGCCGACCGGATTTTCTTTTGGGCTCTGGTGGTCTAGTGGTCTAAGCGCCCCACATACAGAGGCTACAGTCCTCGTCGCAGGGGTTGCCGGTTCGATTCCCAGCCGGTCGACCATTTCCTGCAAACTACTCCCCACATTTCCTGTCTCTCTTCAGCTGTCAAATAAATCAGTGAAGTCTCAAATCAGACTCATGTCATGGTCTCTACTATTTCACCTCATCATTCATCCCTTCATGTTTACAGGCTGCAGCTCTGTGACTGAGTGAATCACCTCATCATTCATCCCTTCATGTTTACAGGCTGCAGCTCTGTGACTGAGTGAATCACCTCATCATTCATCCCTCCATGTTTACAGGCTGCAGCTCTGTGACTGAGTGAATCACCTCATCATTCATCCCTCCATGTTTACAGGCTGCAGCTCTGTGACTGAGTGAATCACCTCATCATTCATCCCTTCATGTTTACAGGCTGCAGCTCTGTGACTGAGTGAATCACCTCATCATTCATCCCTTCATGTTTACAGGCTGCAGCTCTGTGACTGAGTGAATCACCTCATCATTCATCCCTTCATGTTTACAGGCTGCAGCTCTGTGACTGAATGAATCACCTCATCATTCATCCCTTCATGTTTACAGGCTGCTCTGTGACTGAATGAATCACCTCATCATTCATCCCTTCATGTTTACAGGCTGCAGCTCTGTGACTGAGTGAATCACCTCATCATTCATCCCTCCATGTTTACAGGCTGCAGCTCTGTGACTGAGTGAATCACCTCATCATTCATCCCTCCATGTTTACAGGCTGCAGCTCTGTGACTGAGTGAATCACCTCATCATTCATCCCTCCATGTTTACAGGCTGCTCTGTGACTGAGTGAATCACCTCATCATTCATCCCTTCATGTTTACAGGCTGCAGCTCTGTGACTGAGTGAATCACCT
>NW_023260174.1:0-12256 GCF_009762535.1 Notolabrus celidotus | reverse complement strand
GAAAACTGTCGTCTGGTAATCTTCCACTCCAGTCCCTGAAGCTCCTCCCAGCTGGGTCTGATCCAGCCTCAATCCAGCTTTAATCCAGCTTTAATACACCCTTAATACAGCCTTAATACAGCCTTAATACAGCTTTAATGCAGCTTTAATACAGCCTTAATACACCCTTAATACAGCCTTAATACAGCCTTAATATAGATTTAATACAGCTTTAATACAGTCTTAATACAGCCTTAATACAGCCTTAATACAGCCTTAATACAGCCTTAATACAGCCTTAATATAGATTTAATACAGCTTTACTACAGCCTTAATACAGCCTTACTACAGCTTTACTACAGCCTTAATACAGCCTTAATACAGCTTTAATACAGCCTTAATACACCCTTAATACAGTCTTAATACAGTCTTAATACAGCCTTAATACAGATTTAATACAGCTTTAATACAGTCTTAGTGATGTTCAGGATCAAAGTTGTCTCAAACGTGCTCAAAGGTTTTTACAACACTAACTGCAGGTTTGATCCAGAACACAGACCTGGATCATGTGTAAACTGTGTGACCCCACAATCTGCATCAGGAGAGTTAATCTGACTCAGCATGTCACTGAACGCAGCATATCAGAGCCGGATCAGTAAAGCTGCTGTCAGGTTCAGGTTCAGGTTCAGGTGATCAGCCCATCATCATTGCTGAACTGAGATATACATCAGGACCATACACACGTGACGAGAACCTGATACCCTCAGACCTTTAGACTGTCATCGAACCGCACATCATAAAGCAGAGAGGCCTGCTGTGGCTAACCAGGGGAGGTTTGGTGTAGTAATCCACGCCTCCTCCTGATAAACCAGATCGGCTTTATCTCTGCCAAGGGTTGGGTCGACCCGCCTCAGGTCAGCTGTAAACCTCAGGAAACACTGTTGGTATGTTCTCTTTGTGGTCCTCTGACACTAACTAAGGTCTCCTCTCTGACAGATCTGAACCTCCTCATCATGATGGACAACACCAGAACTGCAGACCAGATTAAGACCTTCCTTCAGTGCTGGAAAGGGTTTGATTCAGAGCAGACGGCCAGCTTCTACGACGTCTGGGCCAAGACCTACGAACAGGTCAGAGACCAGAACCTCATCAGACCTGAAGAGGGAGATTAAAACCACAAAGCTCATTCTTACTGACCTCGCCACAGGCCTCAGATCTGTAGGATGGAACCGAGCTCATGCAGTGACTTCCACTACAGAGTCATGTCTGTTTATAATGCAGTCACTTCCACTACGGAGTCATGTCTGTGTTTAATGCAGTGACTTCCACTACAGAGTCATGTCTGTGTTTAATGCAGTGACTTCCACTACAGAGTCATGTCTGTGTTTAATGCAGTGACTTCCACTACAGAGTCATGTCTGTTTATAATGCAGTGACTTCCACTACAGAGTCATGTCTGTGTTTAATGCAGTGACTTCCACTACAGAGTCATGTCTGTGTTTAATGCAGTGACTTCCACTACAGAGTCATGTCTGTGTTTAATGCAGTGACTTCCAGTACAGAGTCATGTCTGTGTTTAATGCAGTGACTTCCACTACAGAGTCATGTCTGTTTATAATGCAGTGACTTCCACTACAGAGTCATGTCTGTGTTTAATGCAGTGACTTCCACTACAGAGTCATGTCTGTGTTTAATGCAGTGACTTCCACTACAGAGTCATGTCTGTGTTTAATGCAGTGACTTCCACTACAGAGTCATGTCTGTTTATAATGCAGTGACTTCCACTACAGAGTCATGTCTGTGTTTAATGCAGTGACTTCCAGTACAGAGTCATGTCTGTGTTTAATGCAGTGACTTCCACTACAGAGTCATGTCTGTGTTTAATGCAGTGACTTCCAGTACAGAGTCATGTCTGTTTATAATGCAGTTACTTCCACTACAGAGTCATGTCTGTGTTTAATGCAGTGACTTCCACTACAGAGTCATGTCTGTGTTTAATGCAGTGACTTCCACTACAGAGTCATGTCTGTTTATAATGCAGTGACTTCCACTACAGAGTCATGTCTGTGTTTAATGCAGTGACTTCCACTACAGAGTCGTGTCTGTGTTTAATGCAGTGACTTCCACTACAGAGTCATGTCTGTGTTTAATGCAGTGACTTCCACTACAGAGTCATGTCTGTGTTTAATGCAGTGACTTCCAGTACAGAGTCATGTCTGTGTTTAATGCAGTGACTTCCAGTACAGAGTCATGTCTGTGTTTAATGCAGTGACTTCCACTACAGAGTCATGTCTGTGTTTAATGCAGTGACTTCCACTACAGAGTCATGTCTGTGTTTAATGCAGTGACTTCCACTACAGAGTCATGTCTGTGTTTAATGCAGTGACTTCCACTACAGAGTCATGTCTGTTTATAATGCAGTGACTTCCACTACAGAGTCATGTCTGTGTTTAATGCAGTGACTTCCACTACAGAGTCATGTCTGTGTTTAATGCAGTGACTTCCACTACAGAGTCATGTCTGTTTATAATGCAGTGACTTCCACTACAGAGTCATGTCTGTGTTTAATGCAGTGACTTCCACTACAGAGTCATGTCTGTGTTTAATGCAGTGACTTCCAGTACAGAGTCATGTCTGTGTTTAATGCAGTGACTTCCACTACAGAGTCATGTCTGTTTATAATGCAGTGACTTCCAGTACAGAGTCATGTCTGTTTATAATGCAGTGACTTCCACTACAGAGTCATGTCTGTTTTTAATGCAGTTACTTCCACTACAGAGTCATGTCTGTGTTTAATGCAGTGACTTCCACTACAGAGTCATGTCTGTGTTTAATGCAGTGACTTCCACTACAGAGTCATGTCTGTTTTTAATGCAGTTACTTCCAGTACAGAGTCATGTCTGTGTTTAATGCAGTGACTTCCAGTACAGAGTCATGTATGAACTAAATATAAACTATAAAGGATTAAAACCATCAGACTCTGTATTTTGTATGTTAGACACAGTCCTGACTCCTGTAGGACGGGGTTGTGTGATCAGCTGATTACTTGTTCTTAGGATGTATCCATGGTTACAGATCTAAACAAACATCTCACTAACAGGACTCAGAGAAGATCGGATACCAGGCACCAAACCTGGTGGTGGATTTCCTGCATGCAAACTTCCCTGAGAATCGTGGAGATGTTCAGGTTCTGGACGTCGCCTGTGGATCTGGATTGGTCGCCAAACTGGTGAGTCATAAACAGTTGATGTTTAAAGCACAGAGTCCGTCTGATCCGCCTCAGGTTCAGTTTCAGTTCTCTTCTGACGTCCTCCGCTCGCTTGAAGACTCTCTCTCATTTCAAACACACCGTTGTTCCTGTCTTGGATGGTCTGCATTGAGGTCCTTCCCCTGACCCACCACCCCGCGGTTAGGGTTAGGGTTGAGCATTGACCATGGCATGTAAATTGGGGGGTCTGTGTTAATCCATGGTCCTCTCCTTGTTTGTTCAGATGACTGATCTGGGCTTCAGACACTTTGTGGGAGTGGACGGCAGTAAGAACATGCTGGAGCTGGCTACTAAGACCGGCCTCTATGAGGACCTCAGACTGGCCCTACTGGGAACACAACCGCTGCCTGCAGAGACCGGTACACTACACACACACACACACACACACACACACACTCACACATACACTGACACTGACACTCAGCAGGACGCAACAAACCTCCATCTGACTGTGTGGTCCCTGGTTGCTCTCTGTGTCCTGTCCCTGGACTCATCCCTGATGGACTGTGAACACAGCAGAGACTCCTCCTCTCACAGCAGAGACTCCTCCTCCTCTCACAGCAGAGACTCCTCCTCTCACAGCAGAGACTCCTCCTCTCACAGCAGAGACTCCTCCTCTCACAGCAGAGACTCCTCTGCTCACAGCAGAGACTCCTCCTCTCACAGCAGAGACTCCTCCTCCTCTCACAGCAGAGACTCCTCCGCTCACAGCAGAGACTCCTCCTCCTCTCACAGCAGAGACTCCTCCGCTCACAGCAGAGACTCCTCCTCCTCTCACAGCAGAGACTCCTCCTCCTCTCACAGCAGAGACTCCTCCTCCTCTCACAGCAGAGACTCCTCCTCCTCTCACAGCAGAGACTCCTCCTCTCACAGCAGAGACTCCTCCTCCTCTCACAGCAGAAACTCCTCCTCTCACAGCAGAGACTCCTCCTCTCCTCACAGCAGAGACTCCTCCTCCTCTCACAGCAGAGACTCCTCCTCCTCTCACAGCAGAGACTCCTCCTCCTCTCACAGCAGAGACTCCTCCTCCTCTCACAGCAGAGACTCCTCCTCTCACAGCAGAGACTCCTCCTCCTCACAGCAGAGACTCCTCCTCTCACAGCAAAGACTCCTCCTCCTCTCACAGCAGAGACTCCTCCTCCTCTCACAGCAGAGACTCCTCCTCCTCACAGCAGAGACTCCTCCTCTCACAGCAGAGACTCCTCCTCCTCTCACAGCAGAGACTCCTCCTCTCACAGCAGAGACTCCTCCTCTCACAGCAGAGACTCCTCCTCCTCTCACAGCAGAGACTCCTCCTCTCACAGCAGAGACTCCTCCTCCTCACAGCAGAGACTCCTCCTCTCACAGCAGAGACTCCTCCTCCTCTCACAGCAGAGACTCCTCCTCCTCTCACAGCAGAGACTCCTCCTCCTCACAGCAGAGACTCCTCCTCTCACAGCAGAGACTCCTCCTCCTCTCACAGCAGAGACTCCTCCTCCTCTCACAGCAGAGACTCCTCCTCTCACAGCAGAGACTCCTCCTCCTCACAGCAGAGACTCCTCCTCTCCTCACAGCAGAGACTCCTCCTCCTCACAGCAGAGACTCCTCTCACAGCAGAGACTCCTCCTCCTCTCACAGCAGAGACTCCTCCTCCTCTCACAGCAGAGACTCCTCCTCCTCTCACAGCAGAGACTCCTCCTCTCACAGCAGAGACTCCTCCTCCTCACAGCAGAGACTCCTCCTCTCACAGCAGAGACTCCTCCTCCTCTCACAGCAGAGACTCCTCCTCCTCTCACAGCAGAGACTCCTCCTCCTCACAGCAGAGACTCCTCCTCTCACAGCAGAGACTCCTCCTCCTCTCACAGCAGAGACTCCTCCTCCTCTCACAGCAGAGACTCCTCCTCTCACAGCAGAGACTCCTCCTCCTCACAGCAGAGACTCCTCCTCTCACAGCAGAGACTCCTCCTCCTCTCACAGCAGAGACTCCTCCTCCTCTCACAGCAGAGACTCCTCCGCCTCACAGCAGAGACTCCTCCTCTCACAGCAGAGACTCCTCCTCCTCTCACAGCAGAGACTCCTCCTCCTCTCACAGCAGAGACTCCTCCTCTCACAGCAGAGACTCCTCCTCCTCACAGCAGAGACTCCTCCTCTCCTCACAGCAGAGACTCCTCCTCCTCACAGCAGAGACTCCTCCTCTCACAGCAGAGACTCCTCCTCCTCTCACAGCAGAGACTCCTCCTCCTCTCACAGCAGAGACTCCTCCTCTCACAGCAGAGACTCCTCCTCTCACAGCAGAGACTCCTCCTCCTCTCACAGACTCACTAACAGCTCCTTCTCCTCTGCTGCTTTCAGGTACGTACGACGTGGTGGTAATAGTCGGTGCTCTTCGTCATGAGCATGTTCCTGTCAGCATCATCAGGGAGCTCTACCAAGCCACCAAACCGGGTAAGACGCACCAGTGAACCTGGGTCTCCATCATCAACTTAGATCAAACCGGATCAGGTCACACGGATCTGTCTTTGTCTTAATGAACGCTCCTTGAATCAGATCGTCATGGTTTAACAGGACGTGGTGTTGGGGACAGGTTACTGTCTCAGAAGATAAACAGACCCTTTCTTTTGTCCTCTTTTCACCCTTTCTTTCATCCCCTTTCACCCTTTCTTTTGTCCTCTTTTCACCCTTTCTTTTGTCCTCTTTTCACCCTTTCTTTTGTCCTCTTTTCACCCTTTCTTTTGTCCTCTTTTCACCCTTTCTTTTGTTCTCTTTTCACCCTTTCTTTTGTCCTCTTTTCACCCTTTCTTTTGTCCTCTTTTCACCCTTTCATTCGTCCTCTTTTCACCCTTTCTTTTGTCCTCTTTTCACCCTTTCTTTTGTCCCCTTTCACCCTTTCTTTCATCCTCTTTTCCCTCTTTCTTTTGTCCTCTTTTCACCCTGTCTTTTGTCCCCTTTCACCCTTTCTTTCATCCCCTTTCACCCTTTCTTTTGTCCACTTTTCACCCTTTCTTTCGTCCTCTTTTCACCCTTTCTTTTGTCCTCTTTTCACCCTGTCTTTTGTCCCCTTTCACCCTTTCTTTCGTCCTCTTTTCACCCTTTCTTTTGTCCACTTTTCACCCTTTCTTTTGTCCTCTTTTCACCCTCTCTTTTGTCCTCTTTTCACCCTTTCTTTTGTCCACTTTTCACCCTTTCTTTTGTCCTCTTTTCACCCTTTCTTTTGTCCTCTTTTCACCCTCTCTTTTGTCCACTTTTCACCCATTCTTTTGTCCACTTTTCACCCTTTCTTTTGTCCTCTTTTCACCCTTTCTTTTGTCCTCTTTTCACCCTTTCTTTTGTCCACTTTTCACCCTTTCTTTTGTCCACTTTTCACCCTTTCTTTTGTCCACTTTTCACCCTTTCCTTTGTCCTCTTTTCACCCTCTCTTTTGTCCTCTTTTCACCCTTTCTTTTGTCCACTTTTCACCCTTTCTTTTGTCCTCTTTTCACCCTTTCTTTCGTCCTCTTTTCACCCTTTCTTTTGTCCTCTTTTCACCCCTTCTTTTGTTCTCTTTGCACCCTTTCTTTTGTCACCTTTCACCCCGTCTTTGGTCCTCTTTTCACCCCGTCTTTGGTCCTCTTTTCACCCCGTCTTTGGTCCTCTTTTCACCCTTTCTTTTGTTCTCTTTTCACCCCTTATTTTGTCCTCTTGTAATACCTGTTCTTTCCTCCAGGTGGATACGTCTGCATGTCCAGAGTGGACCCTGACTCAGAGCTGGGAGACGAATACAAAGAGAGCATGGAGCGTGAGCTGCAGCTGATGGAGGAGGAGGGACTTTGGACCCGTGTGGCCTCTGAAGAGATGAAGAATTACATGATGGATGTTTCCAGTAAACAGGAAGAGAAGTACCTGGTTGGGACCATGTACCTTTACAGGAAGTCCCTAAAGTAGACCATCCCCAGGCTGTGATCAGAGCAGAGAGACACAGACATCATCATATTTCAGTACGGGTCCTGATCCTATCAGGGGACCAGGATTATTCTCAGGGTTTACAGACGAGGACAGGTTGGGGTGGCTGTTTTAGTCTTTCTATGTTGGTACTCAGGTCTCTGAAGGACTGGTCCATCAGGGATCTGGGTCCACTCTGTCTCTGACAGCTCCTGGTTTCTATCCCAGCCTGCTCAGTGTTTATGTCGTCCTGAAGACAAATCATCAACAATAGGTCAACTTTTGAAGCGCCTGTAAAAGTCACTTCTCCATGACTGACCAATCAGCATCAAGAGGGGGCGGGGCTTCGACTTTGTCAACAGTGAAGACAGTAACCCTGGTGTTTCTGTGAGGGGACAGTTTATAGATGGAGTAGATCTGCCAGCGTAAGGACACGCCTCCTTCCTGTTGTCTGTCTGTGTAATTATTATTTTAAATGAATTAAATGTTCAAATGTTGAACTTCCTGTCGTCCTCACTTTGACTCACTGTACGCTTCACTCTGGTTCACTCTGGTTCACTCTGGTTCACTCTGGTTCACTCTGGAGGATGTGGTGAATATGGTGAATATGGTGAATGTGGTGAATATGGTGAATGTGGTGAATATGGTGAATGTGGTGAATATGGTGAATATGGTGAATGTGGTGAATATGGTGAATGTGGTGAATATGGTGAATGTGGTGAATGTGGTGAATATGGTGAATATGGTGAATATGGTGAATGTGGTGAATGTGGTGAATGTGGTGAATATGGTGAATATGGTGAATGTGGTGAATGTGGTGAATGTGGTGAATGTGGTGAATATGGTGAATGTGGTGAATGTGGTGAATGTGGTGAATATGGTGAATGTGGTGAATGTGGTGAATATGGTGAATATGGTGAATGTGGTGAATATGGTGAATATGGTGAATATGGTGAATATGGTGAATGTGGTGAATATGGTGAATGTGGTGAATATGGTGAATATGGTGAATATGGTGAATATGGTGAATGTGGTGAATATGGTGAATATGGTGAATATGGTGAATATGGTGAATATGGTGAATGTGGTGAATATGGTGAATATGGTGAATATGGTGAATATGGTGAATATGGTGAATGTGGTGAATATGGTGAATATGGTGAATGTGGTGAATATGGTGAATATGGTGAATATGGTGAATATGGTGAATATGGTGAATGTGGTGAATATGGTGAATATGGTGAATATGGTGAATGTGGTGAATATGGTGAATATGGTGAATATGGTGAATATGGTGAATATGGTGAATGTGGTGAATATGGTGAATATGGTGAATATGGTGAATATGGTGAATGTGGTGAATATGGTGAATATGGTGAATATGGTGAATGTGGTGAATATGGTGAATATGGTGAATATGGTGAATATGGTGAATGTGGTGAATGTGGTGAATATGGTGAATATGGTGAATATGGTGAATATGGTGAATGTGGTGAATATGGTGAATGTGGTGAATATGGTGAATGTGGTGAATATGGTGAATATGGTGAATGTGGTGAATATGGTGAATATGGTGAATATGGTGAATATGGTGAATATGGTGAATGTGGTGAATATGGTGAATATGGTGAATATGGTGAATGTGGTGAATATGGTGAATGTGGTGAATATGGTGAATGTGGTGAATATGGTGAATATGGTGAATGTGGTGAATATGGTGAATATGGTGAATATGGTGAATATGGTGAATGTGGTGAATATGGTGAATATGGTGAATGTGGTGAATGTGGTGAATGTGGTGAATGTGGTGAATGTGGTGAATATGATGAAGGGGGGGGTTGTGGTGTAGTAGTGCAATACGGCTCTCCGTATTCCAGAACATGATATTAGCTGTCTATAAAAGAGAGGCCAGAGTTCTAAGAGGGATGGTGATGGTCTCATGCACACAGTCACAAGCTCTTTTCTTTTGCTGCAAGAATAAATTGCATTAATATTTGACAGTTTGTGACGAACATGACACAAACCTGAAATATATATGCAGACAAGAGGAGAGAAAGAAGAAGTGCAGTGATGTTGAGCAGGGCTGGACTGGGACCAAAAAATGGCCCCGGCATTTTTGGCCATGGCGGCCCACCATGATTATTTATACACACGACATACCAGAGGATATATGTGCACATTGTGTTGTTTCAAACATTTTAATAAAGCGCTGCAGCCTACACTGAAGAGAGTAACCATGTTCAAAAATGGATACGCTCTTTCACTACTCACAGAGACTTTCATGTTGGGAGAGATGGACACCAGTGTCATCATTTCCACCTTGAAGTCAAAGTGGATGTTTAATGAAATATACTGTTTATACAAATACACAATTAAGACCACAGTAAGACCATATATCCCTGTAAAATAAAGAGCTCCTCATAAAGTGGAACCTTAAAGGATGAACAACAGAGAGAGAGAGAGAGAGAGAGAGAGAGAGAGAGAGAGAGAGACAGAAAGCAGAGGTGAGGTCAGATATGATTGATTAATCTGATACTGTCTCTTCTGTAATTAAAATAAGAACTCTTTAATAAAGTCACAATGAAAGAAAAAGAACACATGTACACTCCACATCAGGAGAAGGCAAACCTTCACTCCAAAGGGAGAGAAAGAGAGGACAAGTGGGTCAAGAGTGAGGATGAGACTATTTCAAAACATGTACATTGACAGTCTTGGTGTCTTTAAAATAATGCAATAATAGATGGTTGCATTCATTACAGTCACTCTGTAGAAGTAGTAGGCTTTAGGACCATCCAGGTGGATGTCAGTAAGAACACATAACAACAGTATACAGTATGTCCATCCATTATCTTGACCGCTTATCCCATTAGGGGTCACGGGGGGCTGGAGCCTATCCCAGCTGGCTTTTAGGCGGAAGGCAGGGTACACCCTGGACAGGTCGCCAACCCATCACAGGGCTAACACAGAGAGACAGACAACCATTCACGCACACACTCACACCTACGGGCAATTTAGAGTGACCAATTAACCTGGTGAGCATGTTTTTGGATTGTGGGAGGAAGCCGGAGAACCCGGTGAGAACCCACGCATGCACGGGGAGAACATGCAAACTCCACACAGAAAGGCACCTGCCCAGCCGGGGATTCGAACCAGGAACCTTCTAGCTGTGAGGCACCAGTGCTACCCACTGCACCACCATGCAGCCCTATACAGTATGTGAACTTACAAATGTGAAGAATACCTGTGAAGTCCACACCGATGAAAGGCACATCCCTGGAACACCCCTGGGGGACAGGGGCTGCACCTGCCGCCGCAGTCCAACTTGAGGTGGCGATGGCAAACATGGCAGTAAGTTTGCCATGTTTTGCTGTCCACTTATTTTTAGCTTTTTTTTCTCGCAGCTTTTCTGCCCCCCCCCCCCCCACCCCCCCCCCCCCCCCCCCCCCTGCGCTTTCAATCAATCAATCAATCAATCAAGCTTTATTTATAAAGCACCTTTCATACAAATAAAATGCAACCCAAAGAGCTTTACAGTGACTGAAAAACAAGACAGAAGCAGAAATGAAACAATGCTAAGACATTTTAGGGGAAGATATTAATAATGATAATAATAAAACTAATAAAAATACAAATTAAAAATAAGAACAACATAAAATAAAATAAAATACAATAGAGACTAATGCACACCAAAATAAAATATGTGTAATTAAAATAAGTTCAAGCATCAAAATTAAGAAATAAAAATAGTTAAAATAAATAGATTTAAAAGGATAAGAGTTGAAAAATAAAACTAAGGCTGAAAAATATCAATAAAACTGAGTAGATAAATAAAATCAAATAAATGAATGAATAAATACATAAAAATAGAATAAGATAACAGTTAAAATTACTAAAATAATAAAGCAACATTTAAATCAACATTATAGTAAAAGGTAGGTAATAAAATTGTTAAACTCTACATAAAAGCCAGACTGAATAAATACGTTTTTAGTTTACATTTGAAAGTCTCAATATCTCCATCAGCTCCTCTCAGCTCCTCTCAGCTCCTCTCAGATCCTCCGGCAGGCTGTTCCATAGTTCTGGAGCGTAGTGGCTGAAAGCAGCGTCACCAAATGTTTCTGTTCTCCTCTGAGGAACAGCTAAAAGAGAGGAGCCGGAGGATCTGAGAGACCTACCTGGTTTATATACTAAAAGCATCTCTGAGATGTAGTCTGGTGTGAGGCCATGCAGCGCCTTAAAAACTAGTAAAATCATTTTAAAATCAATACGAAAAGCAACAGGCAGCCAGTGTAAAGATTTTAAAACAGGCGTAATGTGATCTCTCCTTCTGGTCCTTGTTAAAACTCTAGCTGCTGCGTTCTGTATTAACTGCAGTTTGTTAATTGTGTTCTTTGGAGGACCAGAAAGGAGAGCGTTGCAGTAGTCCAGCCTGCTGGTTATTAAAGCGTGCATCAGTCTCTCTGTGTTGCTCAGTGTTGTTTATCCATTTCCACTCACTTCTCTCCGACTCCTGTCAGCTCACCAACATCTGCACTGAACACATTTAACAAACAGTAGTGCTGTTCCAATCTACTTTTTGAGTTAAATTATGACAGCCCCGGGCCGGCCCAAAAATGTGGTCGGCCCACATGGCCTGTCCATGCCTGATGTTGAGTTATGGGGTGTATTAGGTTTTTGAATGTGGCGGGTGGAAGGAGAGAGGTCAGCTTCAGGGATTGTTGAAGGTGATTTCAGTCATTTGCAGCAGAAAACTGGAAGGAGGTGCGACCAAAGGAGGTCCAGGTTTTGGGTGTGATGAGTTTGATGAAGCTACTTGAGCGCAGGCTCCGGTCTGTGCTGTGAAGGTTGATTAGTGGCTGTAGATATAAAGAGGTTTTACCAGTGAGGGGTTTGTCAATGAATAGAAACCAGTGTGTTTGTCTGTGAGAGTGGAGTGAGGGCCAGTTCAGCTGAGAGGACAGGGGACAGTGGTGAGTGGGGCTCCAGTGACTAAACAGATAGCAGCGTGATAAATGACATCCAGTCTGTTTGTAAGAAACAAAGAGTGGATTTATAAAGATACATTTTTAATCACAAATACATTTCCTTTATTCAGAGACTTATTTCATAGTT
>NW_023260173.1:36679-39479 GCF_009762535.1 Notolabrus celidotus | reverse complement strand
TCTGTTCTGACACCTACCCCCCTCAGAGCAGTTTCAGGCATTATAATGACAACAGAGAAGGTATCAGTGTTGTTGTAGATGGTCTTGTTTGCTTTTGAGGGTCATAAAGAGGCATCAGTATCAGTTTCAGTCTGTTTCTCAGCCAGTTAGAAACTCCTCATAATGCCTTTAAATAATAAATCAATAATAAATCAATACATTTCTATGAGTCTCTGAATCCTAACCACAGCTCAGCGTGAGACAGGAAACCACAAAACAGGATTTCATTTCATGAACTTAATAAACTGTAGTAATAAGTGTGACACATACAGAGACATGTGAGACGCCTTTATGTTCCCAGTATGATGATTCTGGATTACAGATCATAAAACCTGACACCTCAGATCATCGTCTCTGCTCATGTATCCTCTTTGTTCAGGTTTGGGGCTCCTCCACCATGAATCAGCTGTAGCTCTGCCGAGGTGTCCCTGAAGCGGCCTTCAGCTGGTCTGTGTTTATGAGTCTCTACAGGGTCCAGGTCAGGTGAGCTGGCCTCTTCAGAACCATCAGGGTCAGATCAGGAGTTTTTGGCGTTGTGGGGAGGTTCAGTCCACACACACACACACACACACACACACACACACACACACACACACACACACACACACACACACACACACACACAGGGTTAATCCTAATCCTGTTTTTTGTTTTCCAGATACTCTTTGTTTACCAACGCCATGTGTGTGTGTGTGTGTGTGTGTGTGTGTGTGTGTGTGTGTGTGTGTGTGTGTGTGTGTGTGTGGAGGGGGCAGGGCTTGTCTTTGTATCTGATGATGTTAATGTTAATATGAAGCCTGGATGGAGTCAAACACTCGGTCCAGTAATCAGTGGACGACCCGCTTTCCCTCCTGAGCCACACGTCACACTTAAAGACGGATTAAACCAATCAGACGTTAGAGAGAGCTGATGATGTCATCTCTTTGAGGCAACACATGTTTGAGCCACCAAAGAGGAGGAAGAGGAGGAAGAGGAGGAAGAGGAAGAGGAGGAAGAGGAGGAAGAGGAGGAAGAGGAGGAAGAGGAGGAAGAGGAGGAAGAGGAGGATGAGGAGGAAGAGGAAGAGGAGGAAGAGGAGGAAGAGGAGGAAGAGGAGGAAGAGGAGGATGAAGACTCAGGATCCAGAGGTGGTGGTCTCAGGTAACACCTTCGACACGTTCTGATGATTTCATGTTTTTTTTTCCTCTGAGATCAAAACATGTTTTTCATTTCACTCAAACAATTCTGTCTTCCTCTTCCTCTCTCTGAGGGACAAACATTTCCTCTGCTCAGGACTCCTCCTCTCCTCATCACTGAGGAGCTGTTCCTCACGGTCAGTGTTACACAGAGTAAACATGAACTAACCAGAGAACACAAAACAAACCGCTGCTGTCATCCTGCCACCGAGAGAACGTTACACAAACCCAGAGAGGGTCCTGAGATACAGCATGAGTGTCTGTCAGGCTGTATTCAGCTTTATTTGACCCTGAGTTTTGACTGTCAGGCCATTAGCTTCTCTTTTTGACCCTGAATGTTGCCTGTCAGGCTGTATTCAGCTTTATTTGGCCCTGAGTTTTGCCTGTCAGGCTGTGTTCAGCTTTATTTGACCCTGAGTTTTGCCTGTCAGGCTATGTTCAGCTTTATTTGACCCTGAATGTTGCCTGTCAGGCTGTGTTCAGCTTTATTTGACCCTGAATGTTGCCTGTCAGGCTGTGTTCAGCTTTATTCGACCCTGAGTTTTGCCTGTCAGGCTGTGTTCAGCTTTATTTGACCCTGAGTTTTGCCTGTCAGGCTGTGTTCAGCTTTATTTGACCCTGAATGTTGCCTGTCAGGCTGTGTTCAGCTTTATTTGACCCTGAGTTTTGCCTGTCAGGCTGTGTTCAGCTTTATTTGACCCTGAGTTTTGCCTGTCAGGCTGTGTTCAGCTTTATTTGACCCTGAATGTTGCCTGTCAGGCTGTATTCAGCTTTATTTGACCCTGAGTTTTGCCTGCTAGGCTGTATTCAGCTTTATTTGACCCTGCGATTTTCCTGTCAGGTTTTTATCTACCTTATTTGACCCTGAGTTTTGTCTGCCAGACCGTAGTCTGTTTTATCCGACCGTAATATTGTCTGTCAGGCCGTAATGTTCTTTTTTTACCCTGATTTTTGTCTGTCAGACTGTAATCTGCTTTAATTGACCCTGAGTTTTGACTGTCAGCCGATAATCTGAATTATTTGACCCTGGGTTTTGACTGTCAGGCTGTAAACTAGCTTTTTTTTCCCTGAATATTGCCTTTGGGCCTGTTATCTACTTATTTGACCCTGAGTTTTGTTTGTCAGGCTGAAATCTGCTTTATTAGACCATTCAAAAATGCAGAAAACTAACAGAGTGTGTGTCTTTGGTTAGATTTTATTAATTTATTAGAATCAAGTCATCATCTTCATCGCCATCATCATCATCATCATCATCATCATCATATCAGCCTTCATCATCATCATCATCATCATCATCATCATCATCATCATCATATCAGCCTTCATCATCATCATCATCATCATCATCATCATCATATCAGCCTTCATCATCATCATCATCATCATCATCATCATCTTATCAGCCTTCATCATGCCTGCCAGGCTCCTCATCAGTCCCATAATAAGCCTGTTAAAGTCGTTACCAAGTCAACACTCTCAGGTGAGGAAGGTGTGATAAATGTGTGTGTGTGTGTGTGTGTGTGTCTATGCAGATATTTATATTTAATGTGCACAATGTGTGTATCTTTGTGTGTTTTGTGCAGGTT
>NW_023260173.1:24179-29179 GCF_009762535.1 Notolabrus celidotus | reverse complement strand
AAAGACGGCCTGGTTTAGAGAAGCTGCACGCGCTCAGTAGAGTTCAGGATGTTATTGTAGAGATGTTTAAAGTCAGTTAAGACTCTCAGCTGTGCACTCAGAGTTCTGTCAGTGTTTATGGGCAGGTCTTTAAATCTCATGTTCCCTCTGAGGAGGAGAAAACGCTCCACTAGGGGGCGCTGTTTGTAAAGATATGAGC
The DNA here is from genome assembly GCF_009762535.1 of Notolabrus celidotus. Lineage (NCBI taxonomy): Eukaryota > Metazoa > Chordata > Actinopteri > Labriformes > Labridae > Notolabrus > Notolabrus celidotus. Next base: position 28,980 of record NW_023260173.1, on the reverse strand, counting down.
ACTGAAAATAACAACAACAATTCTCCACATTTAGCTCAGAGACGTCTTAAAAATGTAGAGTGAAGTCACTTTTTAAATCACATTTAGAGCAAATTTTGTGATCTCATTCACATTTTGTTTTGTTGTGACAAATATATTTAAGTCCCTGAATATAAATATTAAATCTAAATGTTGAATATAACATGTTAATGTTAAATATTAATGTTAAATGTTAAATCTAAATGTTAAATCTTAATGTTAAATGTTAAATGTTTCTCTCAATGTTTCTCCTAATAATTTATATTCAACATTTAGATTCAATATTTATATTTCACATTTATATTTAACATTTACATTTATATTTAACATTTATATTTATATTCAACATGTAGATTTAACATTTAAACATTTATATTTAACATTTAAATTTAAAATTAAAATGTATATTTAATATTTATATTTATGTTCAACATGTAGATTCAACATTTGACATTTATATTCAACTTGTAGATTCAATATTTCACATTTATATTTAACATTTACATTTATAATTAAAATTTATATTTAATATTATATTTATATTCAACATGTAGATTCAACATTTATATTTAACATTTACATTTATAATTAAAATTTATATTTAATATTTATATTATATTCAACATGTAGATTTAACATTTAACATTCATATTTAACATTTACATTTATATTTAAAATTTATATTTAATATTTATATTTATGTTCAACATGTAGATTCAACATTTAACATTTATATTTCACATTTATATTTAACATTTACATTTATATTTAACATTTATATTATATTCAACATGTAGATTTAACATTTAACATTTATATTTAACATTTAATTTATAATTAAAATTTATATTTAATATTTATATTTATGTTCAACATGTAGATTCAACATTTCACATTTATATTTCACATTTTATTTATTATTCATCATTTACATTCAACGTCATTTAACATTTAACATTTACATATATACTTAACATATATATTCCAACATTTATATTTAATATTTATATTTAACCTTTAGATTCAACATTTACACTTTATATATATTTTACATTTATATTGAACTGTGATCTTAACTTAATATGTTTGTCACACAAACTAAAGGGAGAGAAACAACATCAATAATGTTCCTCTAAATGTGATCAAATATTAAAATGTTTGGAGCTAAATGTGTAGAGTTGTTATTTTCAGCGTGGCGCTCCACACCCCACAGTGTTAATGTTAAAAACAGGTTGGTGCATTAGTGAGAGCTCTCTTTCATTCAGGCTGAGCGTTCAGTGGGACAGAGACGTTCAGGTTCTGAGCCCAAGAGGAGAACCCCCTCACCTGTACCTCTTCAGTCCTTCACCCCTGAGACTGACCCTCTGCTCTCCCTCATGCTCTCTCTCTCACACCACACACAGGAACACACACTCAAACACAGCCAGTCCAATATCTGAACAGGTCTACAGAAGTCCTCTACAGAAGATGTAAGTGTTCTCTGGATTTAAAGCAGAGACTGGAGGGGTTTTGAGATCCCTGTTGGGTTCCTCCTCACAGACCTGCCCCCCCACCTCTGTCAGCACATCACACCTCCCTGAGTCCATGAGCTGACACCTAGTGTGGAACATGTGATCCACTTCACAGAGAACACACCTGAGAGAGACAGATTCTTCTGTTCTCACCTTTAAACTGAGCTTAAATCAGAGTCCAGGTTTATCTAGGACCCCCTGAGGGGTCCGGACCACAGGTGGGACCGTGGATCAGTATGAAGGATGGTGTTAAAGTGATCCATACCTCAGGACTCTATAGTGATCAGATTTCTCTTAGAGTGACACAAAGTTTATAAAGTAACACAATCACCTGAACGCAACACTGGCACGTGACTCACTTCACATCAACAACAACACAACACACAACAAATCAAATCTCTACCGACACCCTAAACAAACCTCACGTGCACGCGCGCACAGCTAAAGCGCGTCCCCGACAAATCTCGATCCTGAATCCTCGGTCGCGCGCTCCTACCCGCCCACCTGTGACGTCACAGCCGGGCCAGTGACACAATCGGTCCATTATTCACAGGAGGAAAAAAACACTCACACAGCTGTGGGGGCGCATGCGCGGGTCAGCCTCACGGCGGCGGGAGCGCGCGCGGAGTTTCAGATCAAAAAAGTTTGAACAGGAACTCCGCCGACTTCTTCTTCTACGATTTCACCCTGTCAGTCTGTCAGAGAGCAACAGGAAGTTTATCCTCCTGATTCTGGAGCTAAAACAAACTTCTTCTTTCTCCTCTTCTCTTCTTTCTCTTCTTCTTCTTCTTCTTCTGTCAGTCCTCCAACAGCTGAGCGCGCCTACACACAGCAGCCAATCAACCAGCAAACTTCTTCATCTTCACCTTCATCTCTTCGTCATCGTCAGGTTCGGCTCTCTGAGGTCTGATCGGATCATCGTCTCTCCTGGTCCTGTGGTTACGGGAGCTGCGCGTGCACGAGCCGGGAGCGAGCATGCGTGTGCGCGTGAAAGCCTGGCCGGGAGGAGCTGCGCGGGGTGTTTAATCTGTCACGTGACAGTGATGTTTTGATCAGTGTTAAAGTTTATTTCAGTTAAATCAATATTAAATTTAAACCAATCAGAGGATCAGGATCGAGTCATCAGTTTCCTCTTCATCCTCAGAGAGGAAGATGAGGGTTGTTTCTGAGCTCTTATTGTGAAACTTTTCACATTAACCTCCTCTTCAGGACTCTCTCTCTCTCTGTCTCTCTCTGTCCACTCACAGGAATAAAAACATGTGATCTGAAAGTTTAATGAAGTCTGAAAGAAGGCGTCCATGAGTGTGGCGCCTCTGGTGGTCTGCAGGCTCCACTGCAGCTCAGGGCGGAGTTTAAAGGGTTAAATACTCACTTACTATAAATAAAATAATAATGTTTCTGAATGAACGGAGCAGCTGAGGCTGGACATCAATTATAAAACACACATTTACAGACATGTCAACAGAAATCAGCCAATCAGATCGCTCATCTTCTCTGGACTTTAATGTACCTGTGATGTCACAGACCTCAGGACAACCGGCCTATCATTCATCAGTTACATCATCGTGTGATGTATCTTATGAAATTAAGAAACAAACACTTATTTAACGATGCTCTTAAACGCACCATGAGTTCATTGTTAGCATACCTCATTGAAATGTATGGACCTGTTAGCAACGCTACATTCATCAGTCAAACCTCTACACACAGAGCTTCAATAGCTTCTGCTAACTTTGTTAGCATACCCCCCAGAGCCACACCCAGTAACAGCCATGCAGAATGCTAACACTGTTAGCATTGCTCTTTCAGTCATCTGGTTACAGTGTTAGCGTCATCAAAGAGCTTACTCTTCACTTAAATCAATGCTATACAGATAAGGTGTTTATAAACAAGTATATACGCTGTTATATAAATATGAGGTGTCTGTGTATATACATGTTTATAAACATGTATTACAGACACTATAATGTGAGGTGTGTATATAGTGTGTATATACACATGTTATATAAAGTGGTGTGTATATAGTGTGTATATACACAGTGTATATAAATGTGGGGTGTGTATATGTGTATAGACACATGTTATATAAATGTGAGGTGTGTATATAGTGTGTATACACATGTTATATAAAGGTGAGGTGTGATATAGTGTGTATATACACATGTTGTTATATAAAGTGAGGGTGTATTGGTGTATATACACATGTTGTTATATAAATGTGAGGTGTGTATATAGTGTGTATATACACATGTGTGTTATAAAGGTGAGGTGTGTATATAGTGTATATACACATGTTGTTATATAAAGGTGAGGTGTGATATGTGTATATACACATGTTGTTGTATATAAAGGTGAGGTGTGTATATAGTGTGTATATACACATGTTGTGTTATATAAGGTGAGGTGTGTATATTGTGATCTACACATGTTGTTGTATAAAGGTGAGTGTGTATTAGTGTATATACACATGTTTTATATAAAGGTGAGGTGTGTATATAGTGTATATACACATGTTGTTGTTATATAAAGGTGAGGTGTGTATATGTGTATATACACATGTTGTTGTTATATAAAGGTGAGGTGTGTATATGTGTATATACACATGTTGTTGTTATATAAAGGTGAGGGTGTATATAGTGTGATATACACATGTTGTTGTTATATAAAGGTGAGGTGTGTATATAGTGTGTATATACACATGTTGTGTTATATAAAGTGAGGTGTGTAATAGTGTGTATACACATATTGTTGTTATATAAAGGTGAGGTGGTATATTGTGTATATACACATGTGTTGTATATAAAGGTGAGGTGTGTTATATTGTGTATATACACATATGTTGTTTATAAAGGTGAGGTGTGTATATTGTGTATATACACATGTGTTGTTATATAAAGGTGAGGTGGTATTATGTGTATATACACATTGTTGTTATATAAAGGTGAGGTGTGTATATAGTGTGTATATACACATTTTGTTATAAAGGTGAGGTGTGTATATAGTGTGTATATACACATTGTTGTTATAAAGGTGAGGTGTGTATAGTGTGTATATACACATGTTGTTGTTATATAAAGGTGAGGTGGTGTATATAGTGTGTATATACACATGTTGTTGATATAAAGGTGAGGTGTGTATATAGTGTGATACACATGTTGTGTTATATAAAGGTGAGGTGTGTATATAGTGTGTATATACACATGTTGTTATAAAGGTGAGGTGTGATATAGTGTGTATATACACATGTTGTTGTTATATAAAGGGAGGTGTGT
>NW_023260173.1:7500-20000 GCF_009762535.1 Notolabrus celidotus | reverse complement strand
TTTGGTTGAAGTCTGAGGTCACGCTGGTGATTTGGAAACCACTCCTCTTTTTGCCACCGCTCATCCTCACACACACACACGCACACACACACACACACACACACTACAGACACACTGAAACACACAGAGAAAAAACGGGTCAAAGTGACTTATGAGGACGTTTGACAGAATAACTCTGTGTGGCGTTACGTGCCCCTCTCTCTAAAGGAAACACTGACAGAGGGTGGAGTCTGCACCTGGCTGACCTCACCTGAACCTAAGACCAGGTGTGAACCTGAACTCACCTGCTGCTGTCCCCCAAACAGACACGTCCTCACAGAGTGGATTCAGGTGTGTCCCCATAATGTCTGAAAACAAACACAGCAGAGAGTTAAACAGAGGGTAGAGTTAAACTGTCTCACCTCACAGCCTGTCTCTCTCTCTCTCTCTCTCTCTCTCTCCTCTTTCTATAGCTTGTGTCTCTCGCCCGAATACTTTCGTCTCAAACTCCCTTTCTTCTTCTGTTTCCTGTTTCCTCTGACTCACTCTGTTCTGTTGCTGGTTGCTTCAGTCTGCTCAGATTGCACAACCTGGATTAACATGTGTGTGTGTGTGTGTGTGTGTGTGTGTGTGTGTGTGTGTGTGTGTGTGTGTGTGTGTGTGTGAACGTTCAGGTTCTGCAGGATTGTAACTGTTGAAACCACAGTCTTTTCCTGCTCTGGTCTTCAGGTCACACCTGAGGACTCAAACTTTAAAGTTCTCCTGTCCTTTATTCTCACTCCTCAAACTGAAGAACTCCTGTCTTCCTGTCTTCCTGTCTTCCTGTCTTCCTGTCTTCCTGTCTTCAGTCGAGCACGTCCGTCTCAGAGTTTAAAGAGGGCCTGGTTTAGAGAAGCTGCACGCGCTCAGTAGAGTTCAGGATGTTGTAGAGATGTTTAAAGTCAGTTAAAGACTCTCAGCTGTGCACTCAGAGTTCTGTCAGTGTTTATGGGCAGGTCCTTAAATCTCATGTTCCCTCTGAGGAGGAGAAAACGCTCCACTAGGGGGCGCTGTTTGTAAAGATATGAGCACTGAAAATAACAACAACAATTCTCCACATTTAGCTCAGAGACGTCTTAAATATGTAGAGTGAAGTCACTTTTTAAATCACATTTAGAGCAAAATTTTGTGATCTCATTCACATTTTGTTTTGTTGTGACAAATATATTTAAGTCCCTGAATATAAATATTAAATCTAAATGTTGAATATAACATCTTAATGTTAAATATTAATGTTAAATGTTAAATCTAAATGTTAAATCTTAATGTTAAATGTTAAATCTAAATGTTAAATGTTTCTCTCAATGTTTCTCCTAATAATTTATATTCAACATTTAGATTCAATATTTATATTTCACATTTATATTTAACATTTACATTTATATTTAACATTTATATTTATATTCAACATGTAGATTTAACATTTAACATTTATATTTAACATTTAAATTTAAAATTAAAATGTATATTTAATATTTATATTTATGTTCAACATGTAGATTCAACATTTGACATTTATATTCAACTTGTAGATTCAATATTTCACATTTATATTTAACATTTACATTTATAATTAAAATTTATATTTAATATTTATATTTATATTCAACATGTAGATTCAACATTTATATTTAACATTTACATTTATAATTAAAATTTATATTTAATATTTATATTTATATTCAACATGTAGATTTAACATTTAACATTCATATTTAACATTTACATTTATAATTAAAATTTATATTTAATATTTATATTTATGTTCAACATGTAGATTCAACATTTAACATTTATATTTCACATTTATATTTAACATTTACATTTATATTTAACATTTATATTTATATTCAACATGTAGATTTAACATTTAACATTTATATTTAACATTTAAATTTATAATTAAAATTTATATTTAATATTTATATTTATGTTCAACATGTAGATTCAACATTTCACATTTATATTTCACATTTATATTTATTATTCATCATTTACATTCAACGTCATTTAACATTTAACATTTACATATATATACTTTAACATATATATTCAACATTTATATTTAATATTTATATTTAACCTTTAGATTCAACATTTAACATTTATATATATTTTACATTTATATTGAACTGTGATCTTAACTTAAATATGTTTGTCACACAAACTAAAGGGAGAAACAACATCAATAATGTTCCTCTAAATGTGATCAAATATTAAAATGTTTGGAGCTAAATGTGTAGAGTTGTTATTTTCAGCGTGGCGCTCCACACCCCACAGTGTTAATGTTAAAAACAGGTTGGTGCATTAGTGAGAGCTCTCTTTCATTCAGGCTGAGCGTTCAGTGGGACAGAGACGTTCAGGTTCTGAGCCCAAAGAGGAGAACCCCCTCACCTGTACCTCTTCAGTCCTTCACCCCTGAGACTGACCCTCTGCTCTCCCTCATGCTCTCTCTCTCACACACACACACAGGAACACACACTCAAACACAGCCAGTCCAATATCTGAACAGGTCTACAGAAGTCCTCTACAGAAGATGTAAGTGTTCTCTGGATTTAAAGCAGAGACTGGAGGGGTTTTGAGATCCCTGTTGTGGTTCCTCCTCACAGACCTGCCCCCCCACCTCTGTCAGCACATCACACCTCCCTGAGTCCATGAAGCTGACACCTTAGTGTGGAACATGTGATCCACTTCACAGAGAACACACCTGAGAGAGACAGATTCTTCTGTTCTCACCTTTAAACTGAGCTTAAATCAGAGTCCCAGGTTTATCTAGACCCCCTGAGGGGTCCGGACCACAGGTGGGACCGTGGATCAGTATGAAGGATGGTGTTAAAGTGATCCATACCTCAGGACTCTATAGTGATCAGATTCTCTTAGAGTGACACAAAGTTTATAAAGTAACACAACTCACCTGAACGCAACACTGGCACGTGACTCACTTCATCAACAACAACAACAACAACAACAAATCAAATCTCTACCGACACCATAAACAAACACTCACGTGCACGCGCGCACAGCTGAAGCGCGTCCCCGACAAATCTCGATCCTGAATCCTCGGTCGCGCGCCTCCTACCCGCCCACCTGTGACGTCACAGCCGGGCCCAGTGACACAATCGGTCCATTATTCACAGGAGGAAAAAAAACACTCACACAGCTGTGGAGGGCGCATGCGCGGGTCAGCCTCACGGCGGCGGGAGCGCGCGCGGAGTTTCAGATCAAAAAAGTTTGAACAGGAACTCCGCCGACTTCTTCTTCTACGATTTCACCCTGTCAGTCTGTCAGAGAGCAACAGGAAGTTTATCCTCCTGATTCTGGAGCTAAAACAAACTTCTTCTTCTTCTCCTCCTTCTCCTTCTTCTCCTTCTTCTTCTTCTTCTTCTGTCAGTCCTCCAACAGCTGAGCGCGCCTCTACACAGCAGCCAATCAGCAACCAGCAAACTTCTTCATCTTCACCTTCATCCTCTTCGTCATCGTCAGGTTCGGCTCTCTGAGGTCTGATCCGGATCATCCGTCTCTCCCTGGTCCCTGTGGTTACGGGAGCTGCGCGTGCACGAGCCGGGAGCGAGCAATGCGTGTGCGCGTGAAAGCCTGGCCGGGAGGAGCCTGCGCAGGGGTGTTTAATCTGTCACGTGACAGTGATGTTTTGATCAGCTGTTAAAGTTTTATTTCAGTTAAATCAAATATTAAATTTAAACCAATCAGAGGATCAGGATCGAGTCATCAGTTCTCCTCTTCATCCTCAGAGAGGAAGATGAGGGTTTGTTTCTGAGCTCTTATTGTGAAACTTTTCACATTAACCTCCTCTTCAGGACTCTCTCTCTCTCTCTGTCTCTCTCTGTCCACTCACAGGAATAAAAACATGTTGATCTGAAAGTTTAATGAAGTCTGAAAGAAGGCGTCCATGAGTGTGGCGCCCTCTGGTGGTCTGCAGGCTCCACTGCAGCTCAGGGCGGAGTTTAAAGGGTTAAATACTCACTTACTATAAATAACAATAATAATGTTTCTGAATGAACGGAGCAGCTGAGGATGGACATCAATTATAAAACACACATTTACAGACATGTCAACAGAAATCAGCCAATCAGATCGCTCAATCTTCTCTGGACCTTTAATGTACCTGTGATGTCACAGACCTCAGGACAACCGGCCTATCATTCATCAGTTACATCATCGTGTGATGTCATCTTTATGAAATGAAGAAACAAACACTTATTTTAACGATGCTCTTAAACGCACCATGAGTTCATTGTTAGCATACCTCATTGAAATGTATGGACCTGTTAGCAACGCTACATTCATCAGTCAAACCTCTACACACAGAGCTTCAATAGCTTCTGCTAACTTTGTTAGCATACCCCCCCAGAGCCACACCCAGTAACAGCCATGCAGAATGCTAACACTGTTAGCATTGCTTCTTCAGTCATCTGGTTACAGTGTTAGCGTCATCAAAGAGCTTACTCTTCACTTAAATCAATGCTATACAGATAAGGTGTTTATAAACAAGTTATATACGCTGTTATATAAATATGAGGTGTCTGTGTATATACATGTTTATAAACATGTATATACAGACACTTATATAAATGTGAGGTGTGTATATAGTGTGTATATACACATGTTATATAAAGGTGAGGTGTGTATATAGTGTGTATATACACATGTTGTTATATAAATGTGGGGTGTGTATATATTGTGTATATACACATGTTATATAAATGTGAGGTGTGTATATAGTGTGTATATACACATGTTATATAAAGGTGAGGTGTGTATATAGTGTGTATATACACATGTTGTTATATAAAGGTGAGGTGTGTATATAGTGTGTATATACACATGTTGTTATATAAATGTGAGGTGTGTATATAGTGTGTATATACACATGTTGTTGTTATATAAAGGTGAGGTGTGTATATAGTGTATATACACATGTTGTTATATAAAGGTGAGGTGTATATATAGTGTATATACACATGTTGTTGTTATATAAAGGTGAGGTGTGTATATAGTGTGTATATACACATGTTGTTGTTATATAAAGGTGAGGTGTGTATATATTGTGTATATACACATGTTGTTGTTATATAAAGGTGAGGTGTGTATATATTGTGTATATACACATATTGTTGTTATATAAAGGTGAGGTGTGTATATAGTGTATATACACATGTTGTTGTTATATAAAGGTGAGGTGTGTATATATTGTGTATATACACATATTGTTGTTATATAAAGGTGAGGTGTGTATATAGTGTATATACACATGTTGTTGTTATATAAAGGTGAGGTGTGTATATAGTGTGTATATACACATGTTGTTGTTATATAAATGTGAGGTGTGTATATAGTGTGTATATACACATGTTGTTGTTATATAAAGGTGAGGTGTGTATATAGTGTGTATATACACATATTGTTGTTATATAAAGGTGAGGTGTGTATATATTGTGTATATACACATGTTGTTGTTATATAAAGGTGAGGTGTGTATATAGTGTGTATATACACATATTGTTGTTATATAAAGGTGAGGTGTGTATATATTGTGTATATACACATGTTGTTGTTATATAAAGGTGAGGTGTGTATATATTGTGTATATACACATGTTGTTGTTATATAAATGTGAGGTGTGTATATAGTGTGTATATACACATATTGTTGTTATATAAAGGTGAGGTGTGTATATAGTGTGTATATACACATATTGTTGTTATATAAAGGTGAGGTGTGTATATAGTGTGTATATACACATGTTGTTGTTATATAAAGGTGAGGTGTGTATATAGTGTGTATATACACATGTTGTTGTTATATAAAGGTGAGGTGTGTATATAGTGTGTATATACACATGTTGTTGTTATATAAAGGTGAGGTGTGTATATATTGTGTATATACACATATTGTTGTTATATAAAGGTGAGGTGTGTATATAGTGTGTATATACACATGTTGTTGTTATATAAAGGTGAGGTGTGTATATATTGTGTATATACACATATTGTTGTTATATAAAGGTGAGGTGTGTATATAGTGTGTATATACACATGTTGTTGTTATATAAAGGTGAGGTGTGTATATATTGTGTATATACACATATTGTTGTTATATAAAGGTGAGGTGTGTATATAGTGTGTATATACACATGTTGTTGTTATATAAAGGTGAGGTGTTGGTCCTCTCTGACGCCGTAGGATTCTTTGTGCTGCTCGAACAGGAGCGTCAGGCTCTGCATGTAAACTTGATGGAGGGTCTCGATGTCCTCGCTCGTGGGACTGGGGGTCTGGACCACCTGGATGGGGGACCCCACTGAAAACAGGAGGAGGGGGGACAACAACCATTAGCACTGATGCTAAGTGCTGCTAACATGTCTTCAAAAGAGAGGAAACTGATTCATCATTAAAATTAACAAAATAAAATCCCTTAAAATGAACTTCAAAATAAGATCCCTTAAAATGAAGTTAGAAGTTAGAAGTCTGTCTGTGTTGGTACGGAGGATGTTAATGTTAAATATGATAAAAGCGTGAGGTGGATTTCGTGTTTGTGGTCGTTAGCATGAAACGGATCTTTAGCTCGTGCTCGTACCGACGGTGTGGATCGGCTTCCTGTACGGCATCAGTCCAAAGCTGTACTGAAAAACGCCCCGGGCGTGAAACAGAGGCATCGCCACTCCCATGATGCTTTGCAGCCGGTTCTGTGGACAGAGAACAACATGCTAAAGCTCATGAATCAGAGCACGGAGTTTATCATTTAACATTAAACTTAAAGTTTCACTGACAAACAGCAGAGGGCTTCAACTGCAGCTTTAAACACAAACAATATTAAACTTCTAAAATCTTAAAACTGATTCTTTTTTAAATTAAATAAAATCTTTTAAAATTTAAAATAACCCTTACAAATATAATAACACTGTAATATTCAGAGACTAAATATAAAGCATCACAAATATAAAAATGAAATGTTAACAATGATAAATATGAACTAATTTAAAATTAAATACTGTAAAAAAACAAAACTTTTTAAACTATCCACAGGAGAAATATTAACTCTTACAGAAAATAGCATAAAAATGAAAAAATAAAAAGTGTTATCTCTTAATAAAAAACTAAATGAGTTGAATATTTCTCTCTGAATGAGACTTTAAATTAACCTCACACTTTCTCACCTGCAGCCTCCTCAGAGGAGAACCGGCCGGGTTCTCCATCTGATCGAAGAGCTCGTTCTCCCCGAACGAGAAGACAGGAACCAGCTGAGCTCTGAACACACACACACACACACACACACACACACACACACACACACACACACACACACACACACACACACACACACACACAAACACAGAGTCAGTAAACTCTTTGTAGCCCCGCCCCTACAGACCGCCTCTTGTTAGGCTCTGCTTACCCGTGTTTGAGGGCCAGTTTGATGAAGCCCTTCCTGTTCAGGACCTGGAGCACAAACAAACATACAAACAAACAAACAAACAAACAAACAAACAAACAAACAAACAAACAAACAAACCAACAAACAGACAAACAAACAGACAAACAAACAGACAAACAAACAAACAAACAAACAAACAGACAGAAGCTCTTATTCAGATTTCTTTGGTCATAAAATTAAAAACATTCTAAAGTAAACTGAAACTCTTTTAAGTTTTTATAAAATAATGATTTATCCTTTTTTATTATTCATTAGTTCATCATTCAGCTCGTCTCTCTTCTGATTATTTACTTACATATATTAATAAATATATATATATACAAATACATACATATATATACATATATGTACCTGTAGTTTTAAAGCTCCAGGTCGAGCGTCCAGAGCCTCTGAAGCTCCGCCCACTGCGATGACCGCCACGTTCCCGCCCTCAGGTCGACTGACCAGGTACGACAGACTGGACTTACAGCTGGACACCAGGCCTGAGAGACAGACAGGTGGACAGAGGAGAGACAGACAGGTGGAAAGAGGAGAGACAGACAGGTGGACAGAGGAGAGACAGACAGGTGGACAGAAGAGAGATGACGTCAGAGTTTAAACCTGTGATCCTTTAAAGCAGTTGTTCTCAAAGTGGGGTCCTGGGAACCCTGGGGGTCCGCATACCATAGTGTGGGGGTCCGTGAAATAATTAGAATACATTTCTAATAAATTATAAAATTGTGCTGAGTCATTACAAACAGCAAATACACCATTGTTCTGATAACATTTGGTGGCCCCTAACCTTAGGGTCAGGATTAGGGTTAGGGTTAGGGTTGGGGTTGGGGTTGGGATTAGGGTTAGGGTTAGGGTCAGGGTCAGGGTTAGGGTTAGGGTTAGGGTTAGGGTTAGGGTTAGGATTAGGATTAGGGTTAGGATTATGATTAGGGTTAGGGTTAGGGTTAGGGTCAGGTTAGGATTAGGGTTAGGGTTAGGAAAGGTTAGGGTTAGGGTTAGGGTTAGGATTAGGGTTAGGGTTAGGGTTAGGGTTAGGGTTAGGATTAGGGTTAAGGTTAGGATTAGGGTTAGGGTTAGGGTTAGGGTTAGGGTTAGGGTTAGGGTCAGGGTTAGGATTAGGATTAGGGTTAAGGTTAGGGTTAGGATTAGGATTAGGGTAAGGATTAGGATTAGGGTTAGGATTAGGGTTAAGGTTAGGGTCAGGGTCAGGGTTAGGGTTAGGGTTAGGGTTAGGATTAGGGTTAGGGTTAGGGTTAGGGTTAGGATTAGGGTTAGGGTAGGGATTAGGGTTAGGATTAGGGTTAGGGTTAGGATTAGGGTTAGGGTTAGGGTTAGGGTTAGGGTTAGGATTAGGGTTAGGGTTAGGATTAGGATTAGGGTTAGGGTTAGGGTTAGGATTAGGGTTAGGGTTAGGGTTAGGGTTAGGATTAGGGTTAGGGTTAGGGTTAGGATTAGGATTAGGGTTAGGGTTAGGGTTAGGGTTAGGATTAGGGTTAGGGTTAGGGTTAGGGTTAGGATTAGGGTTAGGATTAGGGTTAGGATTAGGATTAGGATTAGGATTAGGGTTAGGATTAGGGTTAGGATTAGGATTAGGGTTAGGATTAGGGTTAGAACCAGAACCAGAACCAAACTCATACAAACAGAACCAGAACACAAGCAAACAGAAACAGAGCCAGACCAAACCAGAACCAAACTAGAACCAAGCAAAACCAGAACCAAAACAAACCAGAACCAAACCGAACAAGAACCAGAACCGAACCAGAACCGAACCAGAACCGAACCAGAACCGAACCAGAACCGAACCAGAACCGAACCAAACCGAACCAGAACCGAACCAGAAACAAACCGAACCAGAACCGAACCGAACCAGAACCGAACCAGAACCGAACCAGAACCGAACCAGAACAAAACCGAACCAGCACCGAACCGAACCAGAACCGAACCAGAACCGAACCAGAACCAAACCGAACAAGAACCAGAACCGAACCAGAACCGAACCAGAACCGAACCAGAAACAAACCGAACCAGAACCGAACCAGAAACAAACCGACCCAGAACCGAACCGAACCAGAACCGAACCAGAACCGAACCAGAAACAAACCGACCCAGAACCGACCCAGAACCGAACCAGAACCGAACCAGAACCAAACCGAACCAGCACCAAACCGAACCAGCACCAAACCGAACCAGAACCAAACCGAACCAGAACCAAACAGAACCAGAACCAAACTGGATCAAACATTATTAATGTCCTCAGCTTGGATGGTCTGATCCGGTTTCTCCTCTCAGTGAGTATTTGCCCGGTCTTTGAGAAGAACCCTAACCCTAACCCTCTCAGAAGGAACAGATGAAGCCACGATACACAGCCTCCCCTCCATCACCTCCTTGGACAATTTCCTCACCTGTGAGGGGTCCCTGGCTCCAAAAAGTTTGAGAACCCCTGTTCTAAAGGACCTGAGACAGTGAACAGGTTCTCCATGTTGTTCCCTGGTTGTTCTGCGTTCAGTAAAACGTTCTGTTTAGAACATGAAGGACTAACAGTTCATCAAACCTTGCTTTGGTTCTGTTCTGTGTTTAAATCACTGCACTTCCACTCTGTGACCACCAGGTGTCACATTAGACCCAGTGATGATGATCGATCGCTGCAGATCTGGAACACATACACCATGTGACCCTGCTGTCTCAGCCAATCAGAGAGCAGCGCTCTGCTTCCTCCTGCACTAACCTGTCACACAGTTTACTCAACGCGGAGCAAAGACTGAAACAGACTGACTGCAGGGTCATCCAACTCTCCAGAGACCAGCTCCTGTTAAAGTCTGAGAGAACCAGAGGACTCTGTGAGAACCAGAGGACTCTGTGAGAAACATTAAAACCATTAAAACTCTGTCAGAACCATTAAAACTATTAAAACCATTAATACTCTGTCAGAACCATTAAAACTCTGTCAGAACCATTAAAACTGTTAAAACTCTGTGAGAACCATTAAAACTGTTAAAACTCTGTGAGAACCATTAAAACTATTAAAACCATTAATACTCTGTCAGAACCATTAAAACTGTTAGAACCATTAAAACTATTAAAACCATTAGAACTCTGTCAGAACCATTAAAACTGTTAGAACCATTAAAACTATTAAAACCATTAATACTCTGTCAGAACCATTAAAACTGTTAGAACCATTAAAACTATTAAAACCATTAATACTCTGTCAGAACCATTAAAACTGTTAGAACCATTAAAACTATTAAAACCATTAATACTCTGTCAGAACCATTAAAACTGTTAAAACTCTGTGAGAACCATTAGAACTATTAAAACTCTGTCAGAACCATTAAAACTCTGTCAGAACCATTAAAACTCTGTCAGAACCATTAAAACTGTTAGAACCATTAAAACTATTAAAACCATTAAAACTCTGTCAGAACCATTAAAACTGTTAGAACCATTTAAACTCTGTTAGAACCATTAATACTCTGTTAGAACCATTAAAACTGTTAGAACCATTAAAACTCTGTTAGAACCATTAAAACTTTCAGAACCATTAAAACTCTGTCAGACAGGCGGACAGACAGGTGGACAGACAGGTGGACAGACAGACAGACAGACAGACAGACAGACAGACAGACAGACAGACAGACAGGATCAGAACAGGTCTGTACCTCCACACATGATGTAGTCTCTGAAGACAGGGACTCTGAACCAGAACGGCAGCATCAGCAGGTGAGACCGAAGACCAGGAAACAGACGAGAGAAGTCTGTCGCCTCCGTACAGAAGTTCCCAAACCCTCCTGCTACCAGAACCCCTGAGAGACAGACAGGTCAGAGAGACAGGTCAGAGAGACAGACAGGTCAGAGAGACAGGTGAGAGAAAGAGACAGACAGGTCAGAGAGCCAGACAGGTGAGAGAGACAGAGGTCAGAGAGCCAGGTGAGAGAGACAGACAGGTCAGAGTGACAGGTCTGAGAGACAGACAGGTCAGAGAGACAGATAGGTCAGAGAGACAGGTGAGAGAAAGAGACAGACAGGTCAGAGAGACAGACAGGTCAGAGTGACAGGTCAGAGAGACAGACAGGTCAGAGAGACAGACCAGTCAGAGAGACAGACAGGTGTTCCTCACCATGGGGATGAAATCCAAAGATGTAGTTTTTCTTTGGATCCAGGTCGACTGTTTTCACCAGCTGGAGATAAATCATCAATAATCAGACATCAATAATCAATCATCAATAATCAGACATCAATAATCAATCATCAATAATCAGTCATCAATAATCAATCATCAATAATCAATCATCAATAATCAGACATCAATAATCAGACATCAATAATCAATCATCAATAATCAATCATCAATAATCAGACATCAATAATCAGACATCAATAATCAATCATCAATAATCAATCATCAATAATCAGACATCAATAATCAGACATCAATAATCAATCATCAATAATCAATCATCAATAATCAGACATCAATAATCAATAATCAATCATCAATAATCAGACATCAATAATCAATCATCAATAATCAGACATCAATAATCAATCATCAATAATCAGACATCAATAATCAATCATCAATAATCAGACATCAATAATCAATCATCAATAATCAGACATCAATAATCAATCATCAATAATCAGTCATCAATAATCAATCATCAATAATCAATCATCAATAATCAGACATCAATAATCAATCATCAATAATCAATCATCAATAATCAATCATCAATAATCAATCATCAATAATCAGACATCAATAATCAATCATCAATAATCAGACATCAATAATCAATCATCAATAATCAATCATCAATAATCAGACATCAATAATCAATAATCAATCATCAATAATCAATCATCAATAATCAATCATCAATAATCAATCATCAATAATCAATCATCAATAATCAGTCAGACTGATTCTGGACTCACCGTGATGGGGAAGTAGTCCCTGAAGTGGTCCCAGACTCTCCAGCTCCTGACCCACTGTGACCTCCGACCCCCGCTGGTGGGTGTGTCCCAGTCCAACCACA
>NW_023260173.1:0-5000 GCF_009762535.1 Notolabrus celidotus | reverse complement strand
GACAGACAGGTCATCAGACAGACAGACAGACAGACAGACAGACAGACAGACAGACAGGTCATCAGACAGACAGACAGGCAGACAGACAGACAGACAGACAGACAGACAGACAGACAGACAGACAGACAGGCAGACAGACAGACAGACAGACAGACAGACAGACAGGTACCTAGAGCCAGGAAGGAGAAGACCCACTGCAGCGTGGCTGTGGTCTGCAGTCTCCTCCGCATAGGGATGTGCAGCGGGGCGAACTCGATCTTCATCCCGGCGGTCGTGCTCCTTGGCCGGCCTTGGAGCTCTGCAACCTCCGGGCTCTGCTCCTTTATGTCGGAGCTCCTCTGTGTGTCTCTCCCCCTTTCTTCAGCTGTTTGCGGGTCTGGGGGTCTGGGGTCTGGGGTCAGTGGGTCTGCAGGTCTGTGGGTCAGAGTGCCTGTCTGTCTCTCCACCTGTCTGTGTGTAGCAGAGTCCTCCAGCAGGAAGTTAAGTTACCTTCTCTGAACTTCTTTAAAGTTTGTCTTCACATCAAACTTCCCCAAACTTTACAAACACGCGCCCCCTCCTTCCAGTCCTGCACATGCGCACTGCACGCTCCGTCCTGGGTGGAATCCTGTTAGCCAATCAGGAATCATGACGAAATATGTCGGGGGCGAGCCTGGCGCGTTCATGTCTCTGCACACGAGGAGTTCATGTGAGTAAATAAAGTTGAGTTTACACGAAGGATGGATCCACGAGCCTGAAGAGGGCGCGAGACAAAACATCCATTTCATTTGACTGAGTGGGAGAAGAGGACTTCCTGTCTGAACTCAACCAATCAGATACAGAGACTAGGGTTAATGATTCATCTAAAATATAACAATACAAATAAATAAATAGTAATAAAAATACATAATAATAATAATAATAAACAATAATAATAATAACAATAATAATAATACATAATAATAATACAATACAAATAAATAATAATAATAATAATAATAATAATAATAATAATACATAATAATAATACAATACAAATAAATAATAATAATAATAATAATAATAATAATAATAATAATGCTATAATAATATTTTTTAATTTTCAATTTTTAAAATTTTCCTTAAATTTTTTTTATCATAATGTATTTATTTTAAATATGTAAACTCAAATTGATGCACTTTAAAAACGTTTTTGTCTCCGCCTCAAACTTTAACATGTTACAATTAAAATATGAAATGTTAAAAAATATTAAAATGAAATGATGAAATATTTAAATGAAATGTTGAAATATTAAAACTGTTTCTTTTAGTATTTTGGGATTTTTTTCAAACTAAAGTTCAGAGTCTGGCAGTCTGATCTCTAACCTTTAAGTCCTTAAAATTAGTAAAAACAAATATCACAAACAGTTTATGATATTTTGAAATAACTTTCCCAATGAATTAGAAACTGAAACTGACCTGCCCCAGTATTATTATTATTATGAATATTATTATTATTCATTTATTATTTGATTCATTGTTTATCTTATTTTATTTTATTTATTTATTTGTCTTATATTAAATCCAGACTGAATTATCTGCACTTTAAGACATCGTCATTCATTTCAATATTTCACAATAATGTGTTAATTATTATCATGGCAGTTCTTCACAGAATCAAAACACATTTTGTGTTATTGTTTTTTTTAACATTTGTCCATCTGAAAGAAATGTGTAATCAAAAAAGAAAACCCTTTACTTGTCACGTGCCCCTGGCGTACTGCGTGGCCTGTGATGTCACTCGGGGGCGTGTCTACAGATAAAGGGACCGGAAGTGGTGATAGTTGTCATGAAAACCAAACAGCCCTGATAACACGGCTCCAGTCCGGAAGTTAGAGAAGTAGAATAAAGAGTTTTATGATGTTTAATGTCTGAGTGTGAGCTCTGAGGATTCATGGATCACAGGGAGTCCTCCTCCTCAGGGAGTCCTCCTCCTCAGGGAGTCCTCCTCCTCAGGGAGTCCTCCTCCTCAGGGAGTCCTCCTCCTCAGGGAGTCCTCCTCTGTGATGTCAGGACGTTATTTTTAGGAGAGCTCTGATCTGGTTCCTGAGAACTGGTCTCGGATCTGGGTCATGATCTGAGTGAAGGTTTCAATGCCACACCAGTTTCTATGGTCACCATGGTGACACCGCCACACAGTGCCGCCTGTTTGTTGCCATAGTTACTCATGATAAGGTGTGTGCACGTGGTTCCGCCCTCCTTTACCTGCGCAGGTTTAACCCTTACCTCACCACACACACGGTGAAGGTCGTCTCTGAAGATCTGGGATCAGACTATGGACTCTGAATCCTCAGAGGGTCTCTGCTGGTTTTAAAGACTTACCTCCTCTCCTCCCTCTCCTCCTCTCCTCCTCACCTCCTCACCTCCTTACCTCGTCACGTCCTAACCCCCTCACTCCCTCTCCTCCTCTCCTTCTCATCTATTAACCTCCTCAGCTCCTTACGTTCTCACATCCTCTCCTCCTCATGTCCTAACCCCCCATCTGTCCTCCTCACCTCCTCACATGCTCTCCTCCTCACCTCCTCACGTCCTAACCCCCCATCTCACCTCCTCACCTCCTCACATCCTCTCCTCCTCACCTCCTCACGTCCTAACCCCCATCTGTCCTCCTCACCTCCTCACATCCTCTCCTCCTCACCTCCTCACGTCCTAACCCCCCATCTCACCTCCTCACCTCCTCACATCCTCACATCCTCTCCTCCTCACCTCCTCACGTCCTAACCCCCCATCTGTCCTCCTCACCTCCTCACATCCTCTCCTCCTCATGTCCTAACCCCCCATCTGTCCTCCTCACCTCCTCACATCCTCTCCTCACCTCCTCACGTCCTAACCCCCCATCTGTCCTCCTCACCTCCTCACATGCTCTCCTCCTCACCTCCTCACGTCCTAACCCCCCATCTCACCTCCTCACCTCCTCACATCCTCTCCTCCTCACGTCCTAACCCCCCATCTGTCCTCCTCACCTCCTCACATCCTCTCCTCCTCACCTCCTCACGTCCTAACCCCCCATCTGTCCACCTCACCTCCTCACATCCTCTCCTCCTCACGTCCTAACCCCCCATCTCACCTCCTCACCTCCTCACATCCTCTCCTCCTCACGTCCTAACCCCCCATCTGTCCTCCTCACCTCCTCACATCCTCTCCTCCTCACCTCCTCACGTCCTAACCCCCCATCTGTCCTCCTCACCTCCTCACATCCTCTCCTCCTCACCTCCTCACGTCCTAACCCCCCATCTCACCTCCTCACCTCCTCACATCCTCACATCCTCTCCTCCTCACCTCCTCACGTCCTAACCCCCCATCTGTCCTCCTCACCTCCTCACATCCTCTCCTCCTCACCTCCTCACGTCCTAACCCCCCATCTGTCCTCCTCACCTCCTCACATCCTCTCCTTCTCACGTCCTAACCCCCCATCTGTCCTCCTCACCTCCTCACATCCTCTCCTCCTCACCTCCTCACGTCCTAACCCCCCATCTGTCCACCTCACCTCCTCACATCCTCTCCTCCTCACCTCCTCACGTCCTAACCCCCCATCTGTCCTCCTCACCTACTCACATCCTCTCCTCCTCACCTCCTCACGTCCTAACCCCCAATCTGTCCACCTCACCTCCTCACATCCTCTCCTCCTCACCTCCTCACGTCCTAACCCCCCATCTGTCCTCCTCACCTCCTCACATCCTCAGGTCCTAACCTCCTCTTCTCCTCTCCTCCTCACGTCATGTCCTCCTCTCCTCCTCACCTCCTCAACTCCTCACCTCCTCAGGTCCTATCCTCTTCTTCTCCTCATCTCCTATCCTCCTCATCTCTTAACCTCCTCACCTCCTCAGGTCCTAACTTCCTCTTCTCCTCATCTCCTATCCTCCTCATCTCTTAACCTCCTCACTTCCTCACCTCCTCACCTCCTCACCTCCTCAGGTCCTAACCTTCTCTTCTCCTCATCTCCTATCCTCTTCACCTCCTCACCTCCTCACCTCCTCACCTCCTCACCTCCTCAGGTCCTAACCTTCTCTTCTTCTCTTCTCCTCATCTCCTATCCTCCTCATCTCTTAACCTCCTCACCTCCTTAACCCCTACCGTCATCACGATCAGGGCCGATCTGGTCTCTCTGCCGATCTGGTCCCTCTGTAGGGAGTCTAGTTTGAGGTCCCTCGTTCACCTTGCAGTCTGAAGCTCCGCCCATGTGTGGATCTGACGTCCATCATTTAAACTTTGTATTTGTTTGTAAAATATTAAATTAAAAACTTTATTTAAATGTTGAAAGATAAAAAACCACAGAGACTTTGAACTGTTTGATTTCACTTTTATTTAAAGCTCCAAAATAAAACATGAATAACAGAACAGCATGCCGACACTCACAGAGTGCCTCTAACTGCACACCTGGCTGATGCCTCCAGGTGGCTCAGGAGGGAGGAAGTGCATCATGGGAAATGTAGGATCCAGTGAGTTTGAAGTGGAACCGTTCAGGAGTTTATAGACGTCTTGTCTCTTGAAGTCCACCACTGGAACCCGTCCATCATGTTTTTATGTTCACTGATTTCACAGGTTCTGTCATGAGTCCCTGTTTTTAAGATCTCACGAGACTGATCCTATACAAGTATCAAAGATCCTCAAAAATATCAAAGATCCTCAAAAATATCAAAGATCCTCAAAAATATCAAAGATCTTCTAAAAAATCAAAGATCCTCAAAAAACTCAAAGATCATAAAAAATAAATAAAGATCTTCTAAAATATCAAAGATCATAAAAAATATCAAAGATCCTCAAAAATATCAAAGATCTTCTAAAAAATCAAAGATCATAAAAAATAAATAAAGATCTTCAAAAATATCAAAGATCCTCAAAAATATCAAAGATCCTCAAAAATATCAAAGATCCTCAAAAAACTCAAAGATCATAAAAAATAAATAAAGATCTTTTAAAATATTAAGTATCAAAATAAATATCAAAATCCTGAAAAACATTTAGGGTCCTAAAAAAAATCA
>NW_023260172.1:2500-38682 GCF_009762535.1 Notolabrus celidotus | reverse complement strand
ACAGACTTGACTAGAAAATCTGGAAAGTAAATTATTATGAAAATGGGTACAATTCTACATTCACACAGTGGACTGCTCAGTGGATCACACTTTCACTTTGTCATCATCAACTTTAGATGACGCAGCACCATTCACACTTGTGGTGCGCAATAAAAATTTAATTTCTAAGGTATAATGAGAAATATACGCCAAAAATGAAATGTTCTAAACTCTAGAACTCCTCACAGTCAATCTCTGACAGAAATGAGAAACAAAAATATATTAATAGGTAAGTTGTAGCCTAAAAACTGGATTGGAAAAGAAATCGCTATGCATGATGGTAAGTATACACCATAGGATTTCCCAGCATGCTTCACCACTACCCAAAGAATGAGTTTTTTTATTTAAAATAATGTAAACTAATGTATTGATATGGTTTACACTTGGGATAACTATAGAACATTTATCCACACAATAAATTCAGAGAAAAACAAAGTTAAATTAAGATTAATTATTAATTAAAATCAAAGAAACAAGATTTCACTCACACCATGACCAAACAGACTACCCGGAAAGAAGACTCTAATGGAGTTAAGCCTACTAGTACTCTAGCTTCTCTCACCAGAAGATAATACTAAAGAGCACATTTCCAAAGGTGGGGAGATGATTCTTGGCAGAAAGAGGACCCCTGGTGGAAGGAGGATCTCACTGACCTGGTCCATTACTGTCTCGGCAACAATGTGATGACATCTCAGACAATGAGGAGGGTTACAAGGACCACTGAACGTGATATTCCCGTTCCAATGTGAGCTTCTATATGAAGAGCTAATTTCCTCACTAAAGAGCGAATTCCTTTAGGGGTGCATCTGGTGGCTAACGCCTTGGTGTTATGCCCCGGGGCCCTACTCCTCCTGGGGAGGCTGGGAAGGTGAAAGCTGCTCCCAGTTAATCCACCCAGGATGTGGGCTTTCCTCAAAGAAGAAGGTGAGACTTGGCTTCCTGCAGCAACCCTACTTGGGCAGATCAGAGCTGCCTAGCGGTGTTGACAATGGGTCTCTGAAAAACCGGATAGGGAGTAAACATGTGGCCCCCTGTGTTCTGATTCTAAGACAGCACGACAGGTGTGGTGGTCCACGGCGTAAGGACCTTGAATGTGGACCAGTCTTCTATGAGGGTTAGCCTCACCCATAAATCTGTCCATCTTGCACCACACATGTCTCAATCTGACCTTAATCCTGATCTAATTGGACTCCTTTAAATTCTTATCAAAATTCCGTCCCCTAGTCCAGATTAGGTGACTCAGCCGAGGATGCACCGGGACCTAGGCTTCACCTGCACCTTGGATTGAACCTTCCATCCCCTGGTTCAATTCAGGCAACTAGGCTGAGGATGCACCTCAAATTATTTTACATTCTAATTTAACATTCTTAGCCTTCAAATTAAATGTAAAACTAGCACCTTCAAAAGTAGCATGTTTGAATTATCCTACCTCAAATTACTTGAGAGATCAGAGTCCTTAGCCTCTTGAATAAATATACCATCTAGACTTCTTAACACCATCCTATGAAATAAACATTTTTAAACTCGCCTAGAATTCAAAGTCCTTAATCCAAGTATATATAAGACCGAATATATCCTCCAAAAATTAGAGTAATCTTAACTTCCTTAAAACCCAACCGTAGGGAGGTTGACATTAAATGGAGTAAAAGGAGATACACACACATCCAAGAAAAGGTCTTCGAGATGAAAAATAATCAACTCGAGGATTTCGAGAGACTCAAGAAAAATTTCGCACTCACTCAGATACAAACACACACACACACACACACACACACACACACTCACTCACTCACTCACTCACACTCACTCACACTCTCACACTCTCACTTACACTCACACTCTCACACACAAAAACACTCATGCTCTCTCTCACACACAGACTCTCACACACAGACTCTCTCTCTCACACACACACACACACACGGAAACCCCCCTATGCACAGCAGAACATGTGTCAGGTAAAGCTGCCCCTGATACATTTAATTTGATTTAAAAAATTTGATTTTGATCTGAAATAAATGTTTGTAATTTCAATAAAACACAAATTAAAAAAAGAATGGAAATTTCTCTTCTTCTGTATCGAAAACGTACCGAACCGAAGTGATGTATGTCAGATTAATGTATATATGTATGTATGTATGTCAGATTAATGTATGTATGTATATATGTATGTATGTCAGATTAATGTATATATTTATGTATGTCAGATTAATGTATATATGTATGTCAGATTAATGTATATATGTATATATGTATGTGTGTCAGATTAATGTGTATATGTATGAATGTCAGATTAATGTATATATGTATGAGTGTCAGATTAATGTGTATATGTATGTGTGTCAGATTAATGTATATATGTATGTGTGTCAGATTAATGTATATATGTATGAATGTCAGATTAATGTGTATATGTATGAATGTCAGATTAATGTATATATGTATGAATGTCAGATTAATGTATATATGTATGTGTGTGAGATTAATGTGTACATGTATGAGTGTCAGATTAATGTATATATGTATGAATGTCAGATTAATGTATGTATGTATGTGTGTGTCAGATTAATGTATATATGTATGTGTGTCAGATTAATGTGTATATGTATGTGTGTCAGATTAATGTGTATATGTATTTATACATTAATGGCTCTAAGTATGTTTTTTCTGTTATATTTATGGATGGGTTAATATTTGTTTCTAAATTCAATAAAAGATTCCAAAGAACTGACCAACAGAATTTCTGAATGATTTTATTATTATTATTTAAAGAGCCAGTTTAGATTGGTATGACAGCAAAATATCAAAACAGATGTCCATTCTTTGGCCTTCGTTATTTATCAATCTCAATAACATACTTATGTCTACATCTGGGAATGTATTACTCCTAATACATAAGATGACATTATTATCTTGTATACGGATATTTATATTAATAAATGTATCAATAATATTGTTTTTACAGTATTTTGGAACATTAAATTGAAAATTCAAAGTTTTCTGTAAATCACACACACGAGATAATCATTTCCAGACATCGTGAATTTAGACAAATATACTAAATATTTGTGATATAAGTAAAAGGGAGTTTATCTCCATGCTTTTATTTAATATTGTAAGACAACATATACTTAATATAAAACATTTAATCAAACTGACCATATGCAAATCTCAATATACAATCTTAAAGCAGGTTACACTTAATGTCTGGGAACAGCACTTTACATTCCTCGCTCGTGTTTGATCCATGTGACACCAAAAATCAATAATAAGAAAAATATTGTCCAAATGTATAATTACATTTTCATGTTTTGTAAAAAAAAAAGAGTATTACATCAATATTTACATACAGCAATGTGTGTAAGGTTTTAAATAAACAGCTTATACTGAGCAGTGAGTGAAAACATACAGTAAGAAAGGATGGCTCTTTTCCTCCCTGGAACTATTCTGTTATATTGAGGTTAGCGGGTATGCTATCATTGCTAGCTAACAATCAGATTTAACTCGTATTTTTTAACCACCAACAACCTGAGATCAACCCGTTTCATCTCCTGAGAAATCCCACAACACATTTAAATTAAATGATATCGGCTAAATGAAAATTTTAATGTTATAATATTTTTCAAATAGAAGTTTAGATTTTAAATTTTTATAGAAATCAATACTAATTTAAAGTAAGGTACAATTAATAAAATTAGATTTACTATGATACAAAAAAACATGTTTTTTTTTAATATAACATTTAAAGGTTTATTTTTAATTTCTTTTACTGTTAATATTCAAACTGGGAACAAAATATTTCAAAGCTTCAATCGTTTTTTTTGGGTTGGGCTTTACCTTCTACAAATCTACAAAGAAGAACTTTAGACATAAATATTAAAATCAATCTTAAACTAGAAATCCGTTAAATCATTTGTTACTTTTCTTTAACATTAAACTGATTTGACCTTGTTTTGTATTGTGTGTTGATAAAATTCTCTAATGAATCTCATTTTGACACAATAAGCTAACGTAGACATAATTCTTCTCTCTTCAGATGAATATCATCAAGTTTTAGCGTCCAGAGTAGATGAAATCTGAGGAGACAAGAACAAAACTTTCAGTTATTATTCCTGACTTTTTAAAAGTGAAAACTTAACAAAAGTGTTTATTTGCTGAATTTCAATGGGAGCTGATGTTCTTTGGCTCAGTCTAAAATACACTTGGGAACACTTGTCATGCTCAGTGATTGACTTTTTACATTTAATTAATCTATACAGTTACAGTCACAATATCCTGAGTTCTGGTGTTTCAGCATATAAATCTCACCACGACAGTACTCAGGGTTGAAGTTTTCATAGATGGGGTAGAGAGGATTCTCCTGTTCACTGCGATGCTTCCTGGCTCTTAGGACATCCCGCACACACTGGTGCAGGAAGGAATACTGGCACTGTAGCACACAGACATGGAGACAAGAATTAAAATACTATGAACACACAGATAAATACTGTCGTCACTCCACAGTCTGCCTCGTTTAGTCCAAGGGTGACCGGTGTTTCAGGTACTGCTCCTTTACTCTCATTTGGGTTGCATGTATGTATGTATGATCCGTTGGGACTACTTTGGTCCTTTATTTGATGATCCGTTGGGACTACTTTGGTCCTTTATTTGATGATCCGTTGGGACTACTTTAGTCCTTTATTTGATGGTGTGTTCAGGTTGGTTTTGTCCACTGTTAACACTGTTTAAGTAACCTGTTGGGCCATTTTGTAATAGTCTTAGCCATATGGGCTTAAAATGTATGGTCTGCACTGGTTTGGACCAATTTTCTCTTGACTTGTTGACCTGGTTTTATTGACTAGAGTTCACTAGTCCTTGAGCCCTACTTTGTTCCAATATTTGCCACACTAAGTCTCAGATTCACTTTGTTCTTCTACAGTGACAGCCTTGGTTGGATCCAAAATATTTATGGTCTCTCCCGTTTATATGCGTCTACATGTTTCATGTGGACAGAAAATTTGAGTCGAATTAGATGTTTATGTTGCTCTCTGTCTCATACATTTTTTAATACACTGCTTATTTGCAAACGAGCTCCTTAAAATGGCTGAACAATATCTACTCTACTTTGAACTTTTTAATCTCTTTCTGTGGAACTAAATGAATAACTTTTGTGTGCATTCCAAAATAGATGTAATTAGTGGTTGAGTTATATTTTGTACTCAAGGGATGCATACCTCAGTCTGTACCATGTGTTGGCGGTGAAGGCGGAGGTCGAACACACAGCTGTACAGGTCTATAGTTCCTTTGGAGTCCAACTGCTGCAGAACCCGATCCAAGGCGATAAATGTCCCTGTACGCCCAACACCAGCACTAAAAACACACACAGAGACGAGCTTAGAACAGTGGAAACTCTCTAACACGTTCACTATTATATAAAAATATTAACAGGGTTATTAGTTATTTGAGTAATGTTAATAAATCTGATGGCTCCAGAACTATCAAATGAAGCCATACATAAATGAAAATGTTCTAATTATGATTAGAGTGTAGGAAGCCAGAAGAAGGTTCACAGAGTTCATCTCCTTCCCTAGTCATACCTGCAGTGTACAATCGTGGCTCCTGTGCTTGGAGATCGGTCAACGTAGTCCCGGACGGTCCTAACAAACTGGATCAGAGACTGGGTGCTCTCTGGGACTCCGTGGTCGGGCCACACCGTGTAGTGGAAGTGACGCAGCACTCGAGGGTAACTACAGCTGCTCTCCTGTTAGGATTTATTGATTATTACATCTTAAATCCAAGTTCGTTTTGAGCGTATATCAACCATCAGAATGCACTGTGAGGGTCTAAGAGCAGGTACCGAGGTGATCTTGAACTCTCTGATGGTCCACTCTGGCAGGACGGACTCTGACAGCATCTGAATGACCAGATCACCGTAGTACAGCGGCTCTCTGTCTGCAGGCCAGTACTGGTCACACTTCACCTGTTACACAGAAACATAATGTTTATCTGTTTACCTGCTCCATCTGTTCTTTTCTTTCTGAATTGGATAAAGGTAAACCTGCGAGTTACATTCTGATTCCTTTTATTTGAAAGCAACAGGATCATCATCTGAGCATGTTGACATATCAACAACTTTCCCTTTTTGATATCTTTACTTAAATAATCTGGGACACTGCAACAAGAAAACTCCAATTTTAAAAGATGGCTGGCTTACCCGTCCCTTCTCCACACACTGCGTAACCATGACAATGTTGTGTACACCGTGGTCCCACACCATCCTCCAGAAGTCGTCTTTGGTGCCGGGCAGCGGGCCCTGAGTGGCGATGTACTCCCTGCGATAGTTATTACCCTGTGCAAACACACACATTAAAGGGGGGAGATATGAGTGTGTGTGTGTGTGTGTGTGTGTGTGTGTGTGTGTGTGTGTGTGTGTGTGTGTGTGTGTGTGTGTGTAACATGTAAGAGAATGTTTGTTTGTGTGAGAACGCACAGGCATGTAGCTGGCGTTGATGTAGTCAGAGCAGGGGTCATCTTCCAGGTACGACAGCTTCACTCTGGTCGAATCATCTAAAAGAAAAAACAACATTCTTTATCCAAACGCAAAACCAGACCTGTCATCTGAAACGGGGATAAAGCTCCAAAACACGGTCTACAGGTCACTGCTAAGACAGGTATCACATTACTTATACTCTAGTACTTCAATTTAAGAATCAACATTTGGATTTAGCATTTTTTATTCAGATAGTTCGCTTTTTTTATGCTTTCTTGCATTTAAGCATAAAGAAAACATTACCTACACACTGTAAGGCTCAGTTTTCACACTAACTGAAGATCAGGTCTCAATGGTAGCATATATATGATAATAGATTAATCATGAAGGAAATGAATCTCAGACTAGTTTCACTGAATCCACAACTTACATTCCCCGGTTTAACTGATAGAAAGAGCTCGTTAGTGCTGAGATCTGAACTTAAGAAATTGATCTGTGAACATTTCAGACTCTTAAAAGAAAAATAATCTTTAAAAAATCACAAATAAGAAATCAATGTGTTCAAATTACATTTTCTCAAAGGTATTCCATCTATGAAAATATAAAATCCCAAAAAGCAACAAACCTTCTGAACCATCTGAAATATCTGCAGTGACACAAAGCTAGTTTTAAAAATGGCCGCCCTCTCTCTGTTACTGTGAGCATATCAGTAGAAATGTTCGATGGCTCTGGTCTGTGAGTAACAGACACAGTTTCATAATAATTTTTTCTTTCATACGACACAATTTCACAATTCATTCCAAGCGGATAGTTTGAACCCGATCAGGTTTCTGATGTTCTCTGGACTTACAGGGAAGGATGTTGTTGTAGCGGTTCTTCCCTCGATTCTCCGGCACACGGGCGACGTCCATCATCTGGTTCCGTCCAACGTCCTTCAGATCCTGAAATGAGCACAAGATGATAATCTCACCACCCACTGTCTTTTAGGAAAAATTAAAAAAAACACTGCGTGAATAAAATAATGTAAACCAGGAGCATTTGATGTAATTCAGGACCTCACTGCTGTTATAAAATCTGAACACGAAATGTTTAGCATTTGCAAGACAAGCCATTATTTTCAACGGACATTTTAAAAGTAGATAATATTAATAATAATAATTATTATTAAGATTATAATATAGTATGAATAATGGAGTGAAAGGCTCCTCGTGCATTGATTGTTTCGACTCTTAGATAGCATTACTACACTGTGCATTAGAACTTCAAAGTACCAGCAATTCAACTGTAGGTGCTGCCATCTTGTGGAAGTACTACAAAATATAATTTTACTGAGATATTATCTCACATACTTTAAAAGTTCAGAGGATTAACCCAGTTTCACAAAATGCTGAAAGAAGTAGAACTGTTGGATTTGTTTAACTAATGTGATGTACATCTTTGTCTTCTTGTTCTATTGGACAAAATACGGGAGGGATCTTTTTCACACAATCTGGTCCCAGTTTTCAGAATGTGAGAAAACTGTTCCTGGATTTTAATAGTTTGATATAAATGCAGCTTTACTGAAGAAATACAAATCAGTCATGATGCCTCTACCTCAAACTCCTCTGACAACAGGTAGTTAGAGTCCGCCTGCAGTTTGTTCAGATGGGACTCAAAGTGGCACGCTTTGATAGGACTGAAAATGTAGGGAGACAGATATTAGTCATCACTTAGATCATTTGAAAGTTATGTATTGACAAAAGTACCAAAAATAAATGGTACTGGCATCTTCTACATCTTTAATACATCCCTGAAATCTTAACATTTATAGACTAATTATCATTGATAAACTGAAGAAACCTGAGATCATGTTTGGTGAATTTAACTTAAAAAATATAAAATTCTGAGATGATCAAAAAAAGAGATTCTCACCTGGTGACCCGACGGTTACTGCAAGAGGTGGAGAGAAGGGATTTAAGTTTCTTTACATGCAGGTCAGAGAGTTCATGAGACACACTGACAACTCTAAAATATTAAAGAAGCTTTTCTGTCAAAATAACAACAAGTCATGAGTGGCACACACACACACACACACACACACACACACACACACACACACACACACACACACACAGCACCATACAGAGTCTATAGAGTGTAGAGGGTGAGCGATGTGGTGATCAGAGAGATACAGGGAGTGTTTTATTGTAAACTGATCTCTCTGTCACATACTGAAGATCACACACACACACACACATACACACACACACACACACACACACACACACACACACACACACACACACACGGTCTTACCTCCTCACACCCACATACAGTCCTGTAGATGGAACCTCCTTCCACATACTCATCCTCACCACTGGGTTTTCCTGGACAGCCCTGCACACACACACACACACACACGCACACACACACACACACACATATACACACACACACACACACACACGCGCATACACACACACACACACACAATATACACACGCACACACAATATACACACACACACACGCACACACACATTAATAACTACATGAGATACACATAAGAAACTGCATGAAGCACCTTTAGTTTGGTTAATGTACTCACACTTTGCGTAGTCTCTGTCTGTAGACCAGCAGAGAGACCACGGCCACCATCATACCGATCAGGAACATCCCGGCACTCAAACCCTCCACGACGCCCCCTAAAGGCTCTAGAAGACAATAACACAAAGTGTAAACACAGTTAGCAACAACATGGAGAAGTGTGAAGTAGGCTTGTATTAGAGACAGGCCTTTACTTCTAATTCAACATTTTTATCAGGTCATTAAATAATCCAAGTTTTGGTACTCGCCTTGTTCCGCTGTGTCTGCTAATTTAAAGCCCTCTAACATTTCATTTAAAGACTTTTATACTGAAATATTTTATTAAACATATTTTAAATGATTCAGGGACTTTACAGTACATGAATTCAAATGTGACTGCTGCCATCTTGTGGCTCTTGTATGTAACTACAAAATACAATGTGGCCGAAACCTTAGCACACAAAATAGAAGAGGAACAATCCAAAGCAAGAAAATACTGAAATATAACTGTGATATTAATGGATTTTAACACTAAAGAGATTTAAATATACCAGTGTTATTGGTTGGCTATGTTTTTGTGTCAACTGCACCTTTAGTCCTCTGTTTTCATTTGAGGAAATATTTGTGACTCACCTGCATGTGTCCTGAGAGCAGCAGACAGGTAAGTATCAGTGAAAAGAGGCTCAGGGAACTCTCGGTGGTTTTCATC
The DNA here is from genome assembly GCF_009762535.1 of Notolabrus celidotus. NCBI lineage: Eukaryota > Metazoa > Chordata > Actinopteri > Labriformes > Labridae > Notolabrus > Notolabrus celidotus. The sequence continues at coordinate 28,901 of NW_023260172.1, read as the reverse complement.
AAGGAGTCTGGTGAACGCTCGCACACTCAGCCTGTATGAGGTTTTGGATTTCAGCGGCCCGTCACAGAAGCCGCCGTAACTGTCGCTCAGGTAAAGGTCGTCGTCATGGTAATGATCACAGGCCCCTCCCAGTCGATCCCCTCCTGCCCCAAGGTTCACCTCGATCACCTGAGTAGTGATTGATTCATGGATACAGATCTTAAATATTGTAATTTCAAAAGTGAACTCATCCTTTCATTTTGAAAACTTGAACGAATGTTTCAATCCGATTAAAATTTTCCATCTCATGAGTATGTGTTACCTGTCCAGGTGAGGCCTCGGTGTCCTGCGGGCAGCGGCTGGAGAAGTAGGCGGTCTGATACGCTCTGACAGAGGAGTTACTGATGTAGTCACGGTACGAGGGCAGAGGGTGACGCTGCTCCGGCTGAAGCATCTCATTGGCTGTCAGAGCAGAACAGTAGAACCTTATGAAGGAACGAGCTAGTTCACAATGTATGTTACATTAATTATGTTATAAACCCTCCCAGTATGAACCCGCTGGGAAACAACATCGCATTCTCAGCATGTATCCACTAAAAGTCTTCAGGTCAAAGTTCATACCGTCAGACTCCGCCACGACCACGGCGAAGTATCTGACGGCTCCGTTGGCGTCGCTGAACCACGAGCAGTTGAAGCGGAACAAGATGGAGGATGATGTGACCTTTGACGACTTCTCGCTGACACATACGTTTGTGGGCGGGACCGGAGGGCCTGAAGGGAAAGAGATTATAAAAGAGGCCTCGGCTGAGAGGACTACAGACCGAACGAGGTGCAGGATCAACCCTGAAGGACTCGAACGAGGTGCAGGATCAACCCTGAAGGACTCGAACGAGGTGCAGGATCAACCCTGAAGGACTCGAACGAGCTGCAGGATCAACCCTGAAGGACTCGAACGAGCTGCAGGATCAACCCTGAAGGACTCGAACGAGGTGCACACAGTGTGTGTGTGTGTGTGTGTGTGTGTGTGTTAACTCACGGTCTATCATGGTGACGGTTGTGTGTGTAGACGGTGGACTTGTCTGCCCGGCTGACGACACTCTGACCGTCACCGAGTACTTCCTGTATGCCTCCAGGTGATCCAGCGTTACCGCAGTGACGCCACCCGCCAGCCTCAGAGCAGAGGTCAGCTCGCCGTCATCGTGGCGTCGGCACTCAACCTCGTAGGAGTCGTAGTCGGAGGAAGGAGGCGACCAGGAGCAGGAGAGGGAGGAGGAAGAGAGAGGGAAGCAGTGGATGGCCCTGAGAGGAGACGGACCTGAAGGAGGGAGGAAAGAGAGCAGAGGAGGGGACAAAGGGACAAGATGAGGCAAAAGAATATGAGATGGTATACAAGAAGAGAGGAGGAAAGACGAGGAGAAAAGGAGACAAGGAGACAAGGGAAAAGAAAGACGTGAAGGAAGCAGAGGAGGGGAGGACAAAGAGAGGCAACAAATGGAAGAGAAGCAAAGGAAGGGAGGAACAAAGAGAGGTAAAGAGGAGGATGAATTAAGGAAAGTTAGGGAAGAGAGGAAGTTAAAACGTTGATTTAAGTCTTGGAAACGTTGCCGTTAAATTAAAGTTATTATTGTTTGTATCATTGACCGTCTCTTCACGGAGCGGCTGTGATCTTTACACTCAGTGTCTCTGCTTTGCTGCCATCTAGTGGTCAAACTCTTTACACTCAGTGTCTCTGCTTTGCTGCCATCTAGTGGTCAAACTCTTTACACTCAGTGTCTCCTGCTTTGCTGCCATCTAGTGGTCAAACTCTTTACACTCAGTGTCTCTGCTTTGCTGCCATCTAGTGGTCAAACTCTTTACACTCAGTGTCTCTGCTTTGCTGCCATCTAGTGGTCAAACTCTTTACACTCAGTGTCTCTGCTTTGCTGCCATCTAGTGGTCAAAATGAAAAACTTCACAAGTCTCATGAAGGATCTTTCTAGCGTATATATTATATAATCGATTGATTCAGCAGCTTTACGTCAGAACAGTTCAACCTACTTGTCCTCACGCTCCTCTGGATTGGCTGACTCCTGGCTGTAGGTAAGCTCCTGGCTCCGCCCCCGCTAACGGTCTCCACGGTAAAGTTGTACTGTCGCCCTGGAAACATCCCGCCTACAATTCGACTGGTCAGGTGAGTCTGTGTGATTAACAGCTGGTCCAGAGGAGTCCACTGCAGGTGAAAGCTGTGGTAGTCCCCGGAGGCGGGACCAGACCAGGACAACTCTATCGTGTCATTGGTCGATCCTTGTTTGACGGACAGGTGGGTGGGCGATTCTGGAGCTGAGAGGAAAATAAACAGTAAACAAAAACAGTAAAACTTCTCTTCATCTTTGTTTCTGTTGTTTGACTTCACTTACATGGTCGTCCGAGTGAGGAGATGTTATTGGTCAGCTCCCCGCTGTGTGTGATGACCTCAGCACGGTACAGCCTACCAGGGATCAGCCCAGAGAACATGTGACTCGTGTGCTCCGCCCCCAACGTCTGAGCACTCAGGGAGGCTCCAGAGACATCGTAGAGGATCACCTTACACCACAAAGACGGGATGAGGTTAGGGTAACTCTCGTGCTTCGGATGAAATCTCGACAAAATGTACGAAAAGTAAAAGACAAAGAATTTAATCTGAGCGAGACTTTTATCAGGACATTATTAGGGGAGACCCAAAGAGACGACAGAGTCTCAGTCTACTCCCACAGTCCAACACCTGGAACACGGATCAGTCCATTCAAACTATGGGGGAGCTCAATGTCTCATTCTCTATCATTTTCCTGTTTTCTGTATAAATCATGTCTCAGATCGTCTCTTTGATATAAATATAAACTAATTAATACTTCATGTAATCATAGCTTTTGAAATGTTAAATTTCCTAAAGGTGGAAATTCCTCCTTCATGACCTCGTGACGTCAACCATTCCTTACCTGATAACCGCTCCGGCTTCCAGCGCCGTGCTGCCACGTTACAATCAGTCGGTCCGTTTGTTCCGAACTCCGAACTTTGAGAGACTTCACTGCAGACGGGACTGCAGAGGAGAAAGGACGATAACAGGAGAGAGAGAAAACAAGTGGAAAGGTAAATTAATTTAAACTGTTTCCTAAGATGGAAAAGAAACAAAATCCAAGCAAAAGTGAAAAAATGCAGAGAAGAAAAACTAAACTATAAACCCAGCTGTGAATCAAACTGACTCATAAGGGAGGAACAAAGATACAAAGGAACACTAACGTAGAGGAGGAGAGCAGGGGAAACAAAGGGGAGATGAAGGGATCCAAATAAGATGACAAACGAGGAGAAAATGAAAGAAAAAAGGACAACTAAAGGGAAAGACAGGATTCCAAAATCAAGAAATTCAATCCAATAAACTCATTTTAAGGCGTGGACGGACCGGTTCTGGCGAGTACAGACGAGTCGCTGTTCATTCCTCGGCTCCAGCTCACCACCTGTAGTCTGTACAGAGTTCCTGCTCCCAGGCCGGAGAACACACAGCTGTCTGCAGCTGGACCGACTTTCTGCAGGTCCACACGCTCCCCCAACACCTGCAGCATGCACACACTTACTTTCAGTTACACAGAGACAGTTTGAGGGAGTATATTTTACCTAGAGGAAATAATCTAATGATTCTGAATCCCACCTGTTGATGCTCCTTCCTGCCTCCTGCAGCGTCCGGTCTGTGATTGGCTGTCGCCTCTGTGACGTTGTAGAGCGACAGGTCGTAGATGTCCACGCGTCCGTCAGAGGGTCTCCAGGAGAAGGAGAGAGAGGACGTGTTGAGGGAGGTGACGGTGAGGTTACTGACTGCAGACGGACCTAAAAACAGACAGTGATGGTTTGTTGGGTTTCACATCTTTTCTCATGCAGCCACAGAAGAGCTGTCTGGGACACTTTGCAGCCAGTGAATGCTTGACTCTAGTCTGAGGTCTTTAAATGTTTAGTCCGAACAAACGTCAAATAAATGATTGGATTTAAGGCTGAGGAAAGAAGGACATTTCCATTTTGAAGGCACTGAAAACAGCATTTTCTGGCATCAGGATTTCCTTTTAACAGAAATTATTTTCATGTTTAACTTCTCAGTTTGTTGATTATAACTTCAGCAGTGAACCAGATGTCAGTTAAACACAGGCCCTCACTTCATCTGCTGTCTTACTCCAAACATTAGTCATGTTTGCTAACGGAGAATACATTATTTCTAAAAAGGAGGAGAAACACGGCAGCCTCGTTTCATCGTGACCTCTCATTAAAGACTGAAAGGTCGGCGGTTTCATCCGTCCTCCTCTAAAACACGTGAAGGGGAGACGTCTGCTAAACGACGAGTTGTGTTGTACGAGGAGACTCACGGGTTTGTCCCTCCGCTGTGGCCTCTTCTGATTGGACTCCCCCGCTGAGCGTCACCATCCTCACTTTGTACCACCTCCCTGATGTCAGACCCTCCAGACGCTCGCTCCGCCCCTCTGCTGGGATCGATCGATTGGCCAGAACGGCACCTGCCTCGTCCAATAACTGTAGGCTGTAACCGTGGTACACGCCCACCGGCCTCTCCCAGCTGACGGTGAGGCTGTGGGTGGTGTGGTCGTTGTCGGCCTGCAGGGCGGTGACGCTGGCTGGAGCTGGAGGTAAACAGCTTTTATGAACACAGACTCTTAAACTTGGACTGATGAGAGTTTATTTAGAGGCCTACCTGTTCTGCCTGTGGCTTTGTTGCTGTTGGTCAGCTTCCCGCTCTTTGATTGGATGGTGATGGTGTAAGCGTTTCCTTGGATCAGATTCAGGAAGTCAAGGGAGGAGACGTGTTTAGGGACGGGACGGGTCTCAACGAAAGCACCATCCTGGAGACAGAAACCCCATCCATCGTTTTCTATGTTGTTCCTCTTTTCTTTTGATAAAACCTTTAAATGTCATCCATCGTTCCTTCTTTTATTTTCAATGATATCATAAAATACTTCCCTAACGCTAACTCTGTTAAACTATAAACCTCTGTACTCCTTCCAGAATTATTTTAAAAAGAAGTCTAAAGTTTTTCTTTTTATCTTTTCAAACAGCTTAAATGAAAACTAGCTAAAAGACGCTAACATTGATGAGCATCACTTCAGACCAGTTTATGAAATCCTGTAAATCACTGACATCATATCATTAAAGCTCCTCTGAGGAACTTTAGATTAAAGCTCCTCTGAGGAACTTTAGGTTAAAGCTCCTCTGAGGAACTTTAGATTAAAGCTCCTCTGAGGAACTTTAGATTAAAGCTCCTCTGAAGAACTTTAGGTTAAAGCTCCTCTGAGGAACTTTAGATTAAAGCTCCTCTGAGGAACTTTAGATTAAAGCTCCTCTGAGGAACTTTAGATTAAAGCTCCTCTGAGGAACTTTAGATTAAAGCTCCTCTGAGGAACTTTAGATTAAAGCTCCTCTGAAGAACTTTAGGTTAAAGCTCCTCTGAGGAACTTTAGATTAAAGCTCCTCTGAAGAACTTTAGGTTAAAGCTCCTCTGAGGAACTTTAGATTAAAGCTCCTCTGAGGAACTTTAGATTAAAGCTCCTCTGAAGAACTTTAGGTTAAAGCTCCTCTGAGGAACTTTAGATTAAAGCTCCTCTGAGGAACTTTAGATTAAAGCTCCTCTGAGGAACTTTAGATTAAAGCTCCTCTGAGGAACTTTAGATTAAAGCTCCTCTGAAGAACTTTAGGTTAAAGCTCCTCTGAAGAACTTTAGGTTAAAGCTCCTCTGAGGAACTTTAGATTAAAGCTCCTCTGAGGAACTTTAGGTTAAAGTTGGTTTTGATTTATCGTGTGGGTCTTTTTTATTTCCAGACGTGGAAATGTCAGACGTGTAACGATGGATTTCTGACGTGTGTATTTTATAAAAGGTTGTTTTTCTTCTATTTGAATTTAAAATGATGGATTCATCTTTTGACCTGATTTCTGCAGAGACACTCACCGTGGTCGATAAAGAGACGGTGTACATGTCCAGGTCTCCTCCTCCAGGGGTCCAGGTGACCAACAGCCCACCGCGTTGAGGAGCCAGACGCAAGTTCCCAACTGCACTGGGGACTACAGAGGAGAGTCTGAGCTCAGATAAACTGGACTAAAGAGAAGAGTCTGGACTCAGGTAAAGTGGACTACAGAGGAGAGTCTGGACTCAGGTAAAGTGGATTACAGAGGAGAGTCTGGACTCAGGTAAAGTGAACTACAAAGGAGAGTCTGGGCTCAGGTAAAGTGGAATACAGAGAAGAGTCTGGACTCAGGTAAAGTGGACTAAAGAGGAGAGTCTGGGCTCAGGTAAAGTGGACTACAGAGGAGAGTCTGGACTCAGGTAAAGTGGACTACAGAGGAGAGTCTGGACTCAGGTAGTGGACTGAAGTGTGTGAAATAATGTGGTGATGGTCTTACCTGTGCGCCCCTCAATGAACTGAGCTCTCTGGTACGGCCCGCTGAACGTGGAGACCACGATCTTGTAAAGTCGCCCGGAGTTCAGCGAGGTGAGCCGGTGTTGGCGCTCCTCGCTGCTCAGAGTGACCGGAGGGAAAACCCGGGTGTCGTTGAAGAGCAGCGTCACCTGAAGACGACGATTAGTAATCACTACATGAAAGTCCTTTAGGGAGTCTTTATCCTGAGGTCTCTGTTTGTGAATCTGTGTACATGTATCCCAACATGATGGGGCCAAACACACACCTCATAGTGGTCCACATCTCCATGGGCGGGGCTCCAGGTGACGGTCAGATCTCCTGTTCCTGCATTGCTTACTGAAAGGTTTCCAACAGCTGCTGGAACTGAAAAACAACATTTCTCATGAATAATCATTAAAAATTCAAACATTTCAAACTCGATGATTCCCTGGTTTCTGACTCACAGGTGCGTCCGTCGGTGGAGATGCTGCTGACGTAGTCCCCGCTCCAGGTTTCTACGATCACGCTGTAGAGTCTCCCCGGGGTCAGAGACGAGAAGACGCACTCGTTATGTCCGGCGGAGACGCTCTTATTCTGCAGAACGCTGTTGTTGTAGCGGATCAGAACCACATAACGGTCCAGATCTCCTGCTGCGTGACGCCAGTACACCTGAGCATGACACACCACAAACACTAAACCAGTACACAGAGACCCAGAGAAACCTGCTACCCCAACAGAACCCCGTCACCATCGTCAGTTATTTAATCTTCTGTTATAGGGTTAATAAAACCTCCTTAAACTGTCCTCCCGAAAGTTTCTCATGATATCAAATGTTCAGAATCGTCACTTTGCTTTTCACACAAACCTTGAGGAAGTCGTCTCTGGCCGAGTGGACCGCTGTCGGGTTTTGAACTGTAGCCGGCTCTGCAACACAAACATGAGAAAACAACCATGAATGAAAAAGTGACGCAGCAGGAGAACTCTGTTTTACACCTTCATACAAAATATAAACAATAACAATAAGATAAAATACAAGGACATTTCTGTTTTAAAGGGATTTGAAAACTTGTTGATTTGAAGTCTTTGAATATCTTAAACTTGACTTCATGCTGATAATACGTTCAACATGTTACAGAACGTAAACATAAATAGTTATCGTGAGTCCTCCTCACGTGTTCGAGCTCGGACTGCGGTGGCGTTCTCCAGGCTGCCGCTCCTTGTTATGATGATGACCGAGTAAAGCCTCCCAGCGACCAGCGAGCTGAAGGAGCACTCTGGTGGCGAGGAGCGGGACACAGCCAGCGTGTGGACGGTTCGAGTCCCATGCTGAAGACGCACCAGGTAGCTGTCCACTTCCCCCACAGACGGACGCCATGACACCTGCAGAGCGTCCGATCTGCCGCCATTAGCAGCGGTTACTTCAGAGACTGACGCCGGGGCTGAGGGGAGAAGATTTAAGAGAAGAACAAATACTCAGACTTTAATATTTAAACTCTGAACTGACAGCTCCCTAAAAAAAGAGGACAAAACATTCAGAGCTCCCTCTGCTGACTGCCTGCAGGATGGTTCGTAGAGCCCGCCTCCTCCATGTAAACAGATGGGACATGGGTCAAACTAATACATAAAAATACACATCAAATAAGTGTTTGTCAAACATGGTTTCTGTCACTACAGTCAGTTATTATCACGCTGATTTATGTCTCTGTGTTCATGTTTCAGACTAGTTTACTTTGAATTCGTTATTTAATGTTAAACAGGATGTGGGATGAATGATCAGGCTCCTGCAGCGCTGAGTGACCCTTCCAACACTCCCCCTGTCCAGGGTTTCTCCCATGTTCAAAGGCCAGTGAGGAGTTATTACACAACATGACACTGATGTCTTTCAGTGAGCTGCCAAATCAAAAAAGACGATCCTTTATTGTAACTTCTGATGCACAAAGCAGCTGCAGCGGTCGACCAGATCACTGACAGCAGAAAATACTTACAGAGACTGATATATGTGATTATTAAAGAAGGGAAGGATGAGATATGAGGTATCCTTTTGTCAACAGGGGGCGCCAAAATCAACACAAACAGAAAACTCCTCACAGGAGCTTTAAATCTCCAAAGATAGTTCAGGGAATGATTCCTAAATCTAACCCACAGAAAGTCATCAGCACCAAATATCTGAACAACATGTCTGTTTATCGTCCAGGGAGAGGTTATCTAAGGAGGCTGGGGGCGGAGTTTGTTTCTGGATCAACATATCTGCATGCTGATTGGCTGGCAGGCTAAGACATAAACACAGTATGGGCCGAAAATAACCGGGACATTTTTCTGCAACACAATAGGTGCTTTAAGCAGGAAATGTGTCTGTGTGTGTGTGAATGTGTGTGTGTGTGAGTGTGAGTGTGTGTGTGTGTGTGTGTGTGTGTGTGTGTGTGTGTGTGTGTGTGTGTGTGCGTGTGAGTGTATGTGTGAGTGTGAGTGAGTGTGTGTGTGTGTGTGTGTGTGTGTGTGGGTGTGGGTGTGTGTGTGAGTGTGTGTGTGTGTGTGTGTGAGTGTGTGTGTGTGTGTGTGTGTGTGTGTGTGTGTGAGCAGGAAGCCTTTGAGCAGAGCACTGGGAGTGTCCTTTGTTTTCATTCCAAACTGCCTTTTTGGTATTTGAGCTATTGTTCTAAAAAATGTTATCACATAATACACTCTTACTGTTACACACTCACACACACACACACACACACACACACACACACACACAGACCTTTAAACCTGAGTACCTTACATGTTGTGATGAAGATGTTTCTCAGTGAAATAAAGTAATTTATTCAGTTTCCTCTTCTTTAAGACTAATTAAAATATCTAAATGTTTACTTAGAAAGTATGAAGCCCTCCTGATTAATTTAATACGGATCATTATTTAATTGATTAGATTTAGACTCACTGGTTCGTCCCTCCAGACTGATGGATGCAGACTGAAACCCTCCACTGACAGTAGCAGCCTGCAGCCTGTAGAGGGCGCCGGGGGCCAAACCAGAGAGCAGCAGAGAAGAAGAACCAACAGGAACACTGACATTCTTCACCAGGACACTGAGGAGGAAAAACACCACGGGTCTTTATGTCACATTTTTATCTTTTACATTAAACAAAATAGAGAATTCAAAACAAGATAAAATACAAAATAATCTCTTTTTAATATTCTAGATTTTATAAAGAGACTTTCAAAGATGGAGGGTTCATTTATTACTAATAAAAAAAGCAGATTTATAACTATAAATAATATATTAATAAAAGGTAAAAAGTCAAACTCAATAATAAGAACAACGTTCTCAAAGGAGTGTGATGGAGTGAACTGAAACACAAACATCATCTCTGCTGATTATTTCTTCCTGAACAGATTCAGACTGAGGTTAGTAACCTCACCCGTCCTGCAGCAGCATCAGCGTGTACGAGTCCACGTCTCCAGGTGGTTTCTCCCATGATGCTTTGAGGCAGTGGACTCCAGAGCTCATCAAGGTGAGGCTTCGCAAGGCCATGGGAACTAAAACACACAAACACACCGTGCAGTTACAGGTAGAGACCTGAGGGTTAGGGTGCTGCTGCTGGCTGCTGGCCTCTGATTTGACATTGGGTTAGGGTGCTGCTGCGTTCTGCTGGCCTGCTGCGTGCTGCTCACACACGTTGTGGTGTTAGGGTTAGGGTGCTGCTGCATGCCGCTCACACACGTTGTGGTGTTAGGGTTAGGGTGCTGCTGCATGCTGCTCACACACATTGTGGTGTTAGGGTTAGGGTGCTGCTGCATGCTGCTCACACACGTTGTCGTGTCAGGATTAGGGTGCTGCTGCTGCATGCCGCTCACATACGTTGTCGTGTCAGGATTAGGGTGCTGCTGCATGCCGCTCACACACATTGTGGTGTTAGGGTTAGGTTGCTGCTGCATGCTGCTCACACACGTTGTCGTGTCAGGATTAGGGTGCTGCTGCTGCATGCCGCTCACATACGTTGTCGTGTCAGGATTAGGGTGCTGCTGCATGCCGCTCACACACGTTGTGGTGTTAGGGTTAGGGTGCTGCTGCATGCCGCTCTCACACGTTGTCGTGTTAGGGTTAGGGTGCTGCTGCATGCCGCTCACACACGTTGTGGTGTCAGGGTTAGGGTGCTGCTGCATGCCGCTCACACACGTTGTGGTGTCAGGGTTAGGGTGCTGCTGCATGCCGCTCACACACGTTGTCGTGTCAGGGTTAGGGTGCTGCTGCATGCCGCTCACACACGTTGTGGTGTTAGGGTTAGGGTGCTGCTGCATGCTGCTCACACACGTTGTGGTGTCAGGGTTAGGGTGCTGCTGCATGCCGCTCACACACGTTGTTGTGTCAGGGACATGAAACGGTATTGAAGTTGATCTCTACGCCTGCACAGAAAAACTTGGACCTTGCAGAAAAAGATTTACAGACACTCAAACATTAACACACCTGTCATCCCCTCCACTGTCACTGAGTTGTTCAGTTTCCAGCTCCTGGTTGTCACGGTGATGTTGTAACGCCTCCCAGGTGTGAGCACATTGAAGGTGCACTCCCTCATGTTTGGCTCCACCTCCCTGGTATCCACAGTGACGTTACCTGTTGGGTTCAGGAGGGATTATAAAATGAAACTAAGATAATAAGGTATTGAGATGGGTTGGTGTTTGATGTTTCTTTGGGGTTACCGTGGCTGAGAGTCAGGAAATAGCTGTCTCGTGACCCAGAGGGGGCGTGGCTCCACATGGCGCTGAGCGAGGTCTCGTCAGAGTGTCGGATGTTGAGGTTTGACACAGCGGACGGAGCTGCAGAGACAACACAGGCTTTAACTCAGGTGACAGCAGCTGCAGGTCTGAAGGATCTCTGAGTATACATATCTCATCTCTGAGCATACATATCTTATCTCTGAGTACATATATCTCATCTCTGAGTATATATATCTCATCTCAGTACATATATCTCATCTCTGAGTATATATATCTCATCTCTGAGTACATATATCTCATCTCTGAGTATATATATCTCATCTCTGAGTATATATATCTCATCTCAGTACATATATCTCATCTCTGAGTATATATATCTCATCTCTGAGTATATATATCTCATCTCAGTACATATATCTCATCTCTGAGTACATATATCTCATCTCTGAGTATATATATCTCATCTCAGTACATATATCTCATCTCTGAGTATATATATCTCATCTCTGAGTATATATATCTCATCTCAGTACATATATCTCATCTCTGAGTATATATATCTCATCTCTGAGTATATATATCTCATCTCAGTACATATATCTCATCTCTGAGTATATATATCTCATCTCAGTACATATATCTCATCTCTGAGTATACATATCTCATCTCTGAGCATACATATCTTATCTCTGAGTACATATATCTCATCTCTGAGTACATATATCTCATCTCAGTACATATATCTCATCTCTGAGTATATATATCTCATCTCAGTACATATATCTCATCTCTGAGTATATATATCTCATCTCTGAGTATATATATCTCATCTCTGAGCATACATATCTCTGAGCATACATATCTCATCTCTGAGTATATATATCTCATCTCTGAGCATACATATCTCATCTCTGAGTATATATATCTCATCTCTGAGTATATATATCTCATCTCTGAGTATATATATCTCATCTCTGAGTATATATATCTCATCTCTGAGTATATATCTCATCTCTGAGTATATATATCTCATCTCTGAGCATACATATCTCATCTCTGAGCATACATATCTCATCTCTGAGTATATATATCTCATCTCTGAGTATATATATCTCATCTCTGTGTATATATATCTCATCTCTGTGTATATATATCTCATCTCTGAGCATATATATCTCATCTCTGTGTATATATATCTCATCTCTGTGTATATATATCTCATCTCTGAGCATATATATCTCATCTCTGAGTATATATATCTCATCTCTGAGTATATATATATCTCATCTCTGAGTATATATATCTCATCTCTGAGTATATATATCTCATCTCTGAGTATATATATCTCCTCTCTGTGTATATATATCTCCTCTCTGAGTATATATATATCTCATCTCTGAGTACAGTTACATGAACATGTTCATATTTGAGTCATATCTTCCTGCAGTACCTGTTGCCCCTTCACAGCTGCTCTCGGCCTTCAGTCCTCCACTCTCCACTTCCAGCTCTGCTCTGTAAAGTTTTCCAGGTATTAGTCCCGTCCCAGGAAAGCTGAAGGTCACTGTCTCTTGATCCAGAGCGACGCTGACTAACTGCAGGGATCCATCAAACAGAGAGACCCTGTAGCTCTCCCAGTGGCCCGCAGGGGGCGTCCAAGACAAGACGAGGCCACCATCGTTAGAGGAAGGGGACATTGAGAGTTGGGATGCTGCTGCCGGAGCTGGAGAAAAAAGAAAGACAAAATATCAACAAACAAAAATAAATAATAAAAGAAGAACGGGAAAATAAAAAAGCTCAGGAAGATTATGGAAACAGGAAATACAAAGCCAAAGAGAACCAAAGGTGAAAATAATAATTCTGTATGAAGGAAAGTCAAAAGACAAATGTTTAAAATATTAACAAAGTTTTAAAAAGACCTTCAAGTAAAAAGTAACAAAAAGAAAAGGAATAAAAAATATATATATATATTTTAAATGGAAAAGATAAAAAGGTAAATAAAAAACGAAAAGGAGTGAAAAAAGACAGACAAAGAAAAATCAGGGGTGATAAAAAGAAAAACTGAATAAAGAAACAAAAAGAAAAGAGAAAAACAATTTAAATAAATATAAAATCTGCTAAAGAAATAAAAAAACTGAGAAAATAAGAATACAAGTTTGAAAAGAAAGGGATGAGATAAAGACAGCCTCACCTGTCCTGACGCTGAGCTCTGATTGGTTCTTTAGTTTCCCAGCCCTGGTTATCACAATGATATGATAAGCCGAGCCTGGGGTCAGCTGGTCTACTGATACCTCCGTGGCGTCCGGAGGAAGAGTTATCTCTTTAAGGCCTGTGCCATTAGTGGAGACGCTCACATCCAACTCGTCCAGGTCGCCTTCAGGTTGTTGCCATGACAGCAGGATGCTTGTTCTGTTACTGTTGGCGGTGAGATTGGTGACAGAAGCAGGAACTAGAGAGAAAATCAGAAGACTTATTTATTCCGTTAATCCCTTCTTTTTCTTTTCTGCTTCCTCTTCTTTCTTTTTTTATACCTGTCTGAGTCTCCATCGTCAGGCTGTTCTGCAGTCCACCTGCCTCTGTAACCATGGTTATATTGTACAGGCATCCAGGTGACAGGTGGGCGACCGTGTGTTGGGTTGTTGTGCTTTCTAATGTCTCGTTCCTCAGCAGACCTGACAGAAACAGAGGGTACCATGACTTTTAGGACGGTGATAGTTTTACTCATGTTGTTCGGTAATCATGGAGGAGGCGGGGTTTATGTAGGTCCTTACTGCAGCCAATCAGAAGGGCCACTCTAAATGTTTTGGAAAGCTGTCACGAGAAACAGTCGATGGCTAAACGTGAAGGGTTAGTTCACATCCTGTCGTCGTCATTTATTACATTTCTTGTTGTTGACAGACGTACCGGTGTGATCCTGAAGCTGCAGCCTGAAGCGCTGCGTCCTCCCTGGGCCAGCCTGCCAGGAAAGGCCCAGGCTGCTGCCGGTCCTGGAGGTCACTGACAGGCCGCTCACTGCTGACGGCCCTGATGATAAACACACAATTCCTGTCAGAGAAGTGGTCCTAAAACCATCATTTAGACCCCTAAAGAGGATGCTCGTCAGCCTAACTCCACACAAAGACAGTGAACATCCCCCCTCCCCGTGTTTCGAGCTGTTCCTTTAACATGATTTATCTGTTTTTAGCGTGAGCTTCGGTGGAACAGCAGGAAAGTTTCAGCAGGAAAACCATCCCTGGAGCTGTGGCCTTGCCATCAAACGCTCTGTTGGAGTCCTGTTGACACACTCAGGCTAAAAAACACTCCCACTCCCCTGCTTCTCTTCAAGCCTTTACTGTTTATTTTCCCACAATGCCTCGCTGAGTGTTAGTGCCTCTGTGTCGCCACTGGTGCTTCAAACTGAGGTCAAACAATATTATCAGGCTGCGACATCTCAGCTCAGAGTGCCAAAGTGAGACAAACAAACACTCGGAGCCAGCTTTCAGACCGACTGCTGATGTTTCTCCAACACCAGCTGAGTTTTTACACTGAGGGAGGAAATACATCTTAACTTGCCAGACATATTTGAATCAGTTTACATGTTAGGACTGGTTTGTATTCAGAGGATGGACTGTGGACCTGGACCGTCTAGCTGAGATACTTTAAAGATGTGTACGTGTTAGAAATAATTCTCCTGTTGATGGAAAGTGTAACTGAAGCCGAGGGTGGGGGTGATATTGCCAATACCCAATACTGCAATCCAGGCACTATCAAGGTCAATACAAGAACTGATACGGGTCCATATGTGCTAACATGAAATGATGATGCTAACGGTTCAATGTGTCCGTCATATTCAGCTGAACGCGTAAACGCTTTATGAGTGGATGAAAATTATTAACAGCTTAATCAATGAATATTCAAAGAAACTATGACGGCCGACCGAACTATGAAAACACTTCAAAACAATCCTAAGAGGTCATGTGACCACCTCAGGTCAAAGTGCCTCAAGAGATAAGAAACCACCAAACACCACAGAAGAAGAAAAAGTGTTTGCATTGCTGGGAGGGTTACCTTCAGGACTCAAATGGGCGCAGTAACACCCTGTTTCCTCCCGTCAACCACACACACACACACACACACACACACACACACACACACACACACACACACACACACACACACACACCTTTCCCAGTGCTTCCCACAGAACAAAGAAACAATGGAGGGAGGAAATGTCTGAACCCGGAGCTCTGCCCACGATGGAAATACACACTGAGGGTCCAACTTCTGTTCTGGACGCCCGCCAGCATGGAGACACACACACACACATGCTAACACACACACACACACACACACACATGCTAACACACACACACGCACGCTAACACACACACACACATGCTAACACACACACACGCACACTAACACACACACACACACACGCACGCTTACTAACACACATGTACTGTTTGGGCTCTATCACTCTCTCTCAGCAGGACTGTGGTTCCTGCCGCTAATCACAGAGCTCCAGAGAGGGGAAGCTACATGACATTAACTCTGAGACACGCTGAGACACACACACACACACACACACACACACACACACACACACACACACAAAGACTCAACACAACACGGATGTCGTGTTTTGTTCTTGTACTTCAAAAGACGAGAGGTCAGAGGAGATGGAAACAATAGAAGAGAACAGAAAACAATCTTTGACTGAACATGGTGAACAGACCAGTCGAGTCTGTTTTCATTCCAAACGTCTGTGAAGGATTAAAACTATCTGAACGGACTCTGATGATCACTGAGTAAAGTTCCTTCAGTCAAACGTAGAAAGATGTAGTTAAATATGTGAAATTAAAGTCAGATTATTTCACCGTATCAGTGGCCGAACGCCGTCAATACCATGAAGTCTGTTTCACTTTTATTAAATCTAAAGCAACATGTTAGTCTTTGAAGCAGACATCTTAAAATCTGTGACTCCACAGAGTGCAGTCACCGCTCCCTCTCTCTCTTCACCTCCCTCTATCCCTCTCTCTCATTCTCCTCTCTCTCTCTCTCTTTCTTCACCTCCCTCTATCCCTCTCTCTTATTCTCCTCTATCTGTCTCTCTCTCTCTCTTCACCTCCCTCTATCCCTCTCTCTTATTCTCCTCTCTCTCTCTCTCTCTCTCTCTCTCTCTCTCTTCACCTCCCTCTATCCCTCTCTCTTATTCTCCTCTCTCTCTCTCTCTCTCTCTCTTCACCTCCCTCTATCCCTCTCTCTTATTCTCCTCTCTCTCTCTCTCTCTCTCTCTTCACCTCCCTCTATCCCTCTCTCTTATTCTCCTCTATCTCTCTCTTCACCTCCCTCTATCCCTCTCTCCAGACTTGTCTCAGTAGATGTGTGTCTAACATGAGTCTGGTTCTGCTCGAGGTTTCTGCCTGTTAAAGGAAGTTTGTCCTCGCCGCCATGTTTCTGTGTGTGCATGTGTGTGTGTATCTCCATATGTGTGTGTGTTTTAAATGTACAGCTCAGTATAACTCTGTGTTATAGGACAGGTATTGTAGTGTAGCTTATTGAGTGCAGCTTCATCAGCTTCTTCAGCTTCATCAGCTTCATCAGCTTCATCAGCTTCTTCAGCTTCTTCAGCTTCTTCAGCTTCATCAGCTTCATCAGCTTCTTCAGCTTCATCAGCTTCATCAGCTTCATCAGCGTCATCAGCTTCATCAGCTTCTTCAGCGTCATCAGCTTCTTCAGCGTCATCAGCTTCATCAGCTTCATCAGCTTCATCAGCTTCATCAGCTTCTTCAGCTTCATCAGCTTCATCAGCTTCTTCAGCTTCATCAGCTTCATCAGCTTCATCAGCTTCTTCAGCGTCATCAGCTTCATCAGCGTCATCAGCTTCATCAGCTTCATCAGCTTCTTCAGCTTCTTCAGCTTCATCAGCTTCATCAGCTTCATCAGCTTCTTCAGCGTCATCAGCTTCATCAGCTTCATCAGCTTCTTCAGCTTCATCAGCTTCATCAGCTTCTTCAGCTTCATCAGCTTCTTCAGCGTCATCAGCTTCATCAGCTTCTTCAGCTTCTTCAGCTTCATCAGCTTCTTCAGCTTCTTCAGCTTCATCAGCTTCATCAGCTTCTTCAGCTTCATCAGCTTCATCAGCTTCATCAGCTTCTTCAGCGTCATCAGCTTCATCAGCTTCTTCAGCGTCATCAGCTTCATCAGCTTCATCAGCTTCATCAGCTTCTTCAGCTTCATCAGCTTCTTCAGCTTCTTCAGCTTCATCAGCTTCATCAGCTTCATCAGCTTCTTCAGCTTCATCAGCTTCATCAGCTTATTCAGCTTCATCAGCTTCTTCAGCTTCATCAGCTTCATCAGCTTCTTCAGCTTCATCAGCTTCATCAGCTTCTTCAGCTTCTTCAGCTTCATGTTTTAATTGAAAGGAAAACTTAGAGAAGCGTGAATAAAAATAAAGATCTAACTGCGCCTGTGTACGAGGACTTTGCGACACTACCCAGAGAAGGTTCAGTCAGTTACAGTCTGTTAGAGTCCGTTAGAGTCCGTTACAGTCCGTTACAGTCAGTTACAGTCTGTTAGAGTCAGTTACAGTCTGTTAGACTCAGTTACAGTCTGTTAGAGTCAGTTACAGTCAGTTACAGTCTGTTAGAGTCAGTTACAGTCTGTTAGACTCAGTTACAGTCAGTTACAGTCTGTTAGAGTCAGTTACAGTCTGTTACAGTCAGTTAGAGTCCATTACAGTCAGTTAGAGTCAGTTACAGTCTGTTAGAGTCAGTTACAGTCAGTTACAGTCCGTTAGAGTCTGTTACAGTCTGTTACAGTCAGTTAGAGTCGGACCGCAAGCTCTGTGATTGGTCCGCTCGACGGCTTTGTCTTTCCCGCATTCACAGCACTTCCGGGATCCCGGACATCGGCCACACATCGGCCGTGTATTTGATCTCCTCCTCTCTATTCTTCATGTAATCATGTCTGTATGATAAACAGCAACATGTATCAGCTGTAGATTAACAGAACACGCTCTGAATCGATGTGGAAAAGTAAACAGAGATCGTAGCAGGACCGGAAGCAGGCGACCGGCTATCAGAGAGACCACACTGCCCTCAAGCGTTTCGGAGGAGAATTGCTGCGCGACACGGACACATCGACGCAGAAGTATGTGGGGCTCATGTCCGCGTCAGCCCCTGCTGCGTAGGGGCGACGCAGAAGTATAAATCAGCCTTTAGAGTCCGTTAGAGTCTGTTACAGTCCCTTACAGTCTGTTACAGTCTGTTAGAGTCAGTTACTGTCTGTTACTGTCTGTTACAGTCTGTTACAGTCTGTTACAGTCTGTTACAGTCTGTTACAGTCTGTTACAGTCTGTTACAGTCTGTTACAGTCTGTTACTGTCTGTTACTGTCTGTTACAGTCTGTTACAGTCTGTTACAGTCTGTTACAGTCTGTTACAGTCTGTTAGAGTCAGTTACAGTCCGTTAGAGTCTGTTACAGTCTGTTACAGTCTGTTACAGTCTGTTAGAGTCAGTTACAGTCCGTTAGAGTCCGTTACAGTCTGTTACAGTCTGTTACAGTCTGTTAGAGTCCGTTAGGGTCCGTTAGAGTCCGTTAGAGTAGTACGGGGATGTTTGGACTCACGGGTGTGCACGGTGATGTTGATGGTCTCCTCGTCTTTCTGAGACTGAACCTGCAGCAGGTAGGCGGTTCCTGGCTCCAGGTGATCCAACACACACGTGAAAACACCTCCTGCCTCCTTGTTACCTCCATCCTCAACTCCTAGCTGATTGGTCCCCAGATAGTTCCCTTCTTTCTCCTCCTTCACCTCCTCCTCTGTGTGCTCCTTTTCTTTGATCTCATTCGTCTCTACCTCCTCATGTCCACTCGTCGTTATTCTGTTCTTACACTCAGCGCCGTCTGCTCCTGTGTCAGGAGACGTGAGGGTGAAGGAGCAGTCGTGTCCGGGTGTGTTGATGGTTAGAGAGATGGAGTCCAGGTTGGATTCTGGCTCAGACACAGAGATGCTACAAGGGGCGGACTGGCTCTCTGCCGGAGCTGCTCTGCTCAGATCCTGACAGGAAAAAGAAAGTGAAGTTAGGAAGATGAAGAACTAAATATAATAAAGAGACTTCTGAAGTTGATGTTATTTGTAAATCTGTGATCCTGACTTTTGTGTCTGTTGTTATATTAAATACCCATCCTGGACTGGTTCCCTGACCCTACTAAGGTACTCAGAGCCCCGTTCTGAAGTTTAACCTCAGTTTAATAACAGAGACCAACAAAGGAGTGCTTCTATTCTTTGATTTAAAAATTACACTCTGAACTTTAACAATTTTCAATCATGTTTGCTGTGAATATTTTTCTCAAAAATGAAAATGTTAAAAAACCGCATACATATTCTTGTTTCTGTAGTCAAGCCTACATTTAAAAAAGAAATAGAGTAAATGTGATTCTTCGTTTGAAATATAAGTTTTAATCTGAAAATTAGAAACATATTTGTCACCTGATTTTCAGGTTTTAACTGAAATTTTGAAATGGGCTAAAATGTCAAAATTCAAAACAAAACTTCCTTAAAAAATGTTAAAAACTAGTACAAAAAAATGTCAAATTCAGTTTTAAAATTGTATTTGATTTTTTTCAAAAGATTTTTTTTAATATAAGTTTATAATATTAATCATATAAATATAATACAGTATGTGATGGTGAACGAGACTTTTAATAATGGATCACTGAACTTTAGACATGGGGTGAACTTTTTTTAACTTTGAATCAAAACAGGCTTTCCCTTTGTTTCCAGTCATTATGCTAAGCTAGGCTAAAGCATCCAGAGTCAGTTCTGTACCAAGAAGTAGAATAAGTGTAAATCAGCAGACTGTGTTTATATTTATATGTATTTATGTATTTAGTGTTCTTCTCTCAGTTGATGTAAATCAGCAGACTGTGTTTATATTTATGATATGTATTTATGTATTTAGTGTTCTTCTCTCAGCTGATCTACTCTGCTCACTTTACGAGCTCTTTAACTGCTGACCTCGAACTTCTGTGAACAAAGATTAATATTTAGGTTTGGAAATAAAACCCAGAAATTAGTTTTGATTTAATCTTGTAAAACAAAAATGTAATAAAAACTTGCAACAGCTTTAATGATAACTCTTTTGTGATTCTGCAGGAATCATCATCAGCTGCGGCTATTTGTGAGTTTTTATCACTTTTTTTGGGTTGAACTGTTCACCTGACCTTCGACCTTTTAGATGTCCCTGTGTGTGCAGCGAGTGATAACAGTCATTCTGAACTCAATAACCTTTTCTCCTGGAAAGCAGAACAGGACGTGAAACTATTCGTCACTGATAATGAGGTTCAGGGAGGACGGAGACAAACAACGCTGCTGACACGACCCAGAGATCACGACGAGTCCGTTTCAGGGGGATGAAAATAATAAATGTGCTTTCAATGTTGAAACTATTGGGACGGAAATCCTCTTTTTTCTATATGTTAATAAAGACATGTCTTATTTAGCCTAGCTTAGCACAAACGCTGAATTAATGTTATGACAAAGTAGATGAGGTAAAATTTCTGTTTTTGAAAAAACTAACAGATTTAGTATTCAGAAAAAGTTTCACCCAAAAATATGACAAAAAATATCCAAGTCAAAACTGTGAGGATCTTTGTTTGGGTTTCAGCGCCCCCCTGTGGACAAAGACTGTAGTATGTCCCCATAAACAGCAATACTAATCTAGATTTGGTAATCCTCAAAGTCTGTATCTGATTCAACTCAATCCAATCCAGTTGGACCGAGTGAGCTGGATTACCTGACCCTGGTGGATCTAGCAGACCCTGGATCTAGAGTTAATCTAAAAACACTGATAGACCATAATAATCGCTGTGACGCAGTGTGCTGCCGCTGCATTAGAAAATAAATCAATATCTAATATTAAATAGGAGTTGTTTTTAAAGTAGTCGTGGCTAATCTTTGTAAAAGTTAATTTCCAGGTTAAATGAGAAAATTAAAGGTTGTTTACACACTGAAGCCAGTTCTTCAATTTTAAAGACAGAAGTGAAAAAAGTTATATTTAAAATGAACAAGTGAAATCCTTTGAGATGAAAAACAGCAGCCTTTTAAATCTTAGAAAACAATGGACAATAAAGCTCAAAATTGATTTTCTACATGAATAATCAAAATGTAAAATATAGAAACTCACCTGGAGCAGCAGCGAGGTGAACCACAGGCAGCAGAAATAACTTTGAACTTTACATTTCAGCATTTTGATCCTCCTTCAGATCCTCAGAGCGAGCACGCACCAACATAATCCTGAGGCTGAAGATGAGTTTACATTCACCGACTCCAGCAGATAATATCCCAGGATCGTTGTATTTCAGTTCTTCAGCACAGGAAAATAGAGCTTTAAGATAAAACAAATAACAATGTGTTAAATGTCCTTTTTCCAATTTGGAAACAAGAATAAATCCCAGATCTGACAAAAATAGTTTCCAGTTCTTCCAGAAGTGTCTTCAATTTGTTCCCTCCGATCTTCTCAGTCTCACGTCAGTCCTGAACTCAACCCTCTCAGACTTCAAACTCAGCCTTTCCACCCCTGGGTCCCCTCCCCGTCTCACCATCTGTCTGTCTCTCTTCCTGCCCGTCTGTCTGTCCAAGTCTATAGTGTCGAGTTTGGGAGTCACTAACGGACTTCCTCAATCAAGCCAACAGCTCTGTGAGTCACCGCAAAGGCACGACTACAAACCCAGCCTGGGAGCAGGATATAAATAAACCAGCAGTGACAATATCAGCTCACCTGTCGGCTCCAACATCACAGGTAGATGTTAAAAATAGAGACGTGAGATTCATTCCACTGAGACAGGATGGAAACAAGGACGCCTGAGGACTTCACAGTGAGGACTACACTGTGTAGACTACACTGTGGAGACTACACTGTGGAGACTACACTGTGTAGACTACACAGTGTAGTCTTCACAGTGTAGTCTACACAGTGTAGTCTACACAGTGTAGTCTTCACAGTGTAGTCTCCACAGTGTAGTCTACACAGTGTAGTCTACACAGTGTAGTCTTCACAGTGTAGTCTACACACGTCCTTGTTTCTGGATGATAATAAACTGTTTAAATCGTTCGTCTTAACAGAGTTTATTTTGAATGAATCTCTAAGGATCCAGAACTAAGGCACCATCAAAGCTCCGTGTTTGAGCCTTTAGGTTCATTCGCACGGTCCCAGGAAGCCTTTGCACGGTCCCAGGACACTTTGCACGGTCCCAGGACACTTTGCAGGATCTTAAGAAACTTAGACCAGATTCCATGAAAGTGTTGGAGGTGTTAGCTTGGATATTAGTGATGTTACTGAAGTCAGTCATCCTAACTCAGAATTAAAATGCAGTGATTTTAATAAATCTCTAAATTTGCACATTTTATTAAAATGTTTTTAACACGTCTGCTGTTCAGTACTGACATATTTAAAGCACATGTTCTTGTAATACACAAGATGACCTTATCTTGAAAACACTGTTCATGTTCATAAGAACCCACAGGGGTTAAATCTGACCCGCAGAAGTTCGAGTAACTCTCGGTTATGTAGCTTTTAAAGGCCAAAGTGCTTTTGTTTCAGCTGGTCGGGGCTACTTTTAGTCATCCACACCTTTCCTTCCTTCCTGCTCCCCTCCTCTCTTTGTCTCACTCTCTCTTATTACATGAAAGTCTGGGAACCCTGGTTTCATCTACCAACAGAGGAACTTCACTGTACAGAGTTATTACGTTAAATCATCGTGAACGGATCAGTTTGAGTCAGACACAACAAGAGTCAGAGTTTGATGTCCTGTGTTTATGTACAGATTATAGGGAACAATATATTTGACCATAGAGAGTAGATAAAGAGGTTACAGCACTACTCAGTGGCGAACGCTCCAGACTGTTACAACATTCAAGTTGATTAGTAATACAGATAAAAACCAGGTACACGTATTAGCATCAGCTGCACTCTGTAGAGCTCACACAGCAGATAAAGGGACGCTAACATGTCGTTAAAAATACCGAACACGCAGGAAGCTTTTATTTAAGTTTCTTTAACAAACTGCTTCAAATAAACGCTAATATTAAGTGTTACTTACAATTACAGGCTTGTTGCGCCACAAATATTGAGTTAGATGCTTTCCACTATTTTGCATGTTTGATAAGACGATCCAGACCGGACTGGACCGAAAGAAAGGAAGACGGCACTGGAAACCACCTTGAGTTCATTTAAACCAAGAGTACCAACCCGATCATTTTCCCTGTTTTACTTCTTCATCTCAGTACATTACATCTCTGTGAGGAAAAGACTTTCAGTTTTATGAAGTTGAAATGTGTAGCGTCCCTTTAACCTCCATCAACAGTCGAGGACAATAAAGTACAGGACATGAACCTACTGTACATACACAATACTACGTCAGAGGCAGTGTGTGTTGGAGGCCGGCTCACTTCAGTCAGTTCAAACTGGAAATGAAGTCCATATCAAATTTAATGTTGTGGGTTTTAAACCGTTATTCAATGAGTAATGGATCCATGTTCTGACCTGACTGAGGTGTAAATCAGGTTCATGTCGGACACGTAGACAAAGACGTCCTTCGATTGTATCACAAGAAGAAGAATAAATAGAAAATAATTGTCATTAGAAAAAGAATTCAGAGTTTCTCTTGTTTATTGTCCATCATCCGTTCGGTCCTGACGTCTCTGGTTTTAGCAGCAAGAGCTCCAAGTTTGAGGTCCATGATTTGAAACATTACTGCCCACATTTGATGTAAAAGCACTTTGACATTTACTGCACAATGTTTTCTCATTCATTCATTCGACGAGTGTTCTTCATTACTGGCATTAACGTAGAGACATCGGATCTCTAAAACCAGGCAACACACCAGGAACTCATAAAAGACTCAAAAATGTCTCTTTGTTGGACATAAAATAAACTTTCCCTTAGAAGAGGAGAACATTTTGGCATTTCATATGTTTTGGTCACTACGCTGAATATCCGGCCCGAAGAAGACAAGTCTAACATTTGCTGTTGTAATATTAAATACATCATATTACGAATAGAAGTAAGAATAAAGTTGTTATGGCAAAAATAAAGTCATACTTTATCCAAATTTTACAATACCAAGTTTTACATTTTGAAAAATAAAATTGTAATATATTAAGAATGTCTCTCCTAGCAGAATAAAGTTGTAATATTGAATAAAACAGTAATATAATGAGTAATAACATTAAGAGTAAAGGCATACATTTAAAATAATAACATCTGAACATTCAATATTTCTTGTAATTTTCAAACGTATTGCCTTTAAGTTTCGGACGCTTTAACTGTTGGATGTCAGATTGTTTCAACTTTAAATTTTTGGCTCTGTTTTGATTCTGCTCCTGGTAAGTTGATGGTTTGAGGATGATGAGGCTTCATTAAGGGATTCTTCATGTCAAAAGTCTCATAGCTGCTAAACACATCAAAACATGTAAAAACTGTATAAAAATAAAGTTATTATTTCTTCACCGATATAACACACTCACTAAATAACATAATTTACACCAGCACAACGATGAGATGACGAAAATATTTCACATTTTTGGTATAAAGCAACATTTTGAAAAACAGGGGAATATCTGTCCTATAATGTAAACTCTGAGAGCAAGCTGTGAGACATTTGTTTTAAATTAAATTTAGTCTCTGCTGAATTTGTTTTGTAGTTGTCAAATTAAAAAGATGACTTTAATAAGAATGTAATGACTTTTAAGTTAAATCGCCTGTATTAGTTGGCAACAGAAAAAAGTGCTACAACAGTTTTTTGAGTTCCACTCTCTGTAAGTGTTTGATGATCTTTCTAAAAGATAAAGTTTGATGGTGTGAACGGATTCTTTATGACCTTCATCATTTTTTTTATAAAGATTAAAATCTACTGTGATCGCATTCAAAGCTACAGCTCTCATAATCCATCTGAAACGACGTAGAGGCTGGACATGTTGAAAATTATAAACATTATTGAGGAAAAATTATCAATTACAAGGAATAGATTTGATTGTGTTAGCTAAATATTATGATAGCATAGCAAGCTGGTATTAGCAAAAGCTTTTAATGTAGGTTAGCGCCTCTATATTGACATGTCATCAACACTGAACATTAAAGCTAGAGCTAGCTTCTATTAGATTACTGGACTACGATGGCTAGCTGAGCAGGAGCTTATTTATCATTGCATTGGTGTGTTAGCTTTTAGCATCTGAGCTATGGCTAAAGGTAGTTCTGTTTGTGACTTTGGTGCTCCGAAAGTTTTGGTGGAGAAAAAAAAAAAAGAGCCAAATGATGGAAATAAAGATTATGGAGTTAATTTTTAATCTAAGTAATAATCTGCACTTAATCTCTCTTAATAGGTTATCAAATGGGTCTTGGCAGTTTGTCATCTGGCTAGCTATAGCAATGGCTCATCCACTCACGAACGTCTGTTTCGCAAGAAGTGGCGTTAGCATGAAGGCAGTAAAAACCAATGCTACTTTCACTCGTTAGCATTCCAAGCTAACCATTTACTTAGATGTTAAGAGTCTCTGAGAATTTTTAAACAAGTTGTAGTGGTACAAAACATTTTGAAACAATAAAAACTTTTACAAAAATAAAAATGATGGCAGCCAAGAAGTAAGAATTATCATCTTTCCCAAAGCTCTGGATGGGGAGTACTGAAGTCACAAAGGAGCTCAGCTAGGTTTGGCTCAACGTTGATAAAGGAGTTTTACCAAAAGTGAAACCAGCTAACAGTCTTTTTTTAGATTTTAGGTTTTCTACCAGAACACCACTTTACAAAATAATTGTAAAATTCTATAAGACACAAAAACACAGCAGTGTTATTGAACAATGTACCATCGATTCCAGTCGAACTACATCTACGTCTCCATGGCAGGAAACAGTTATACAACAGTCTGGTTGATTAAAGACGACACGCTCTGACAGTCATTGATTAGGAGGGGTGAAGTTGGCAGGTTCTTTGATTTCCTCAGAAGAACTACTCGCCAAAAACACACAAAGAAAAAACAGCAGAAGAAGAGCGGAGACATTCCCTTTTCAGAATAGTACCTTTCCTCTTTCGCTCCACAGGCTCCGCCCACAACAAGCTTTACTGGTTGTCCGAATGTCAATCAAACTTAAAACACCTCCATCAGAGTTTCCATAATCCTCAAGGATCTCCAAATCTCAACAATCATATCTTCAGAGGAGATGTCAGCACACCTTCTGGTTAAAGTCAACACGGCGTGTTCGGTTGGCTGGTCCTACTCATGGGCCGGTTTCTGCAGAGAGGCGGACTTCGTACAGGCTCAAGGCGTGGTGGACAAACTCGTACTGCT
>NW_023260171.1:22500-39013 GCF_009762535.1 Notolabrus celidotus | reverse complement strand
CTCATCAGATATTTAATGATGGTCTAAAGACGTTTATGAGGGATGCATCCGGCTGAGAGTCTCCAGTTAACAGGGTCGCCGTTTAAACCAAAACACCGGCCGATCTCTGCGATCACGGCTTTTTGAGTTGAAAAGGATTTTAAAGCCGTGTTGAAACGTCTTTGCTACTCGCGCTTATCTCCTCTCACATGTTGATTCATTCTTTGCTTTTTACATGTTTTTAACTGCAGGCGCAAAATTTTCACTTTTGTTCATATTTTTCTGCTGTTGAAGCACAATTTCAAATTTGAGGAAATTAATTTTTTCGACAGGCTCCGGGTCAACTTTTTTTCCAAATTTTTTTTTTCAAACTTTTTTTTTTCAAAAAAAATTTGCAAATGTTTTTTTCCCCAAAAAAAATCTTCCAAAAATTTTTTTTCAATTTTTTTTTTTTCAAAATGTGTCTTTCAATTTTTTTTTTTCAAATTAAAAAAAAAGAAATAAAAAATTCAAAATTTTCTTTTACATCTTGATTTTGATTTTTCCAAAAACCATTCACAGTCATTGTCCATCTGTGATTCTCTTGATTTCTCTTTCTTTCATTAGTTTTTATTTGTTCTATCTTTTTTGTATGTGTGTGTACTTTTCAAAAGAAGAAGCTGTGATTCTCTTGATTTAGCAGCTTGTAACAGTAGTCTTCTCTCAGCCCACCGTGAATGCGTCTCTCCTCCCGGTGTTCCGCTTTTAAAAGTGACCCTGTAAACTGGAGACCTTCAGCTGAACGTGTCAGTGTTTGTGGAGTTTACACAGCTGTTGAAACACAGAGGGAGTTCCTGGGAATGCAAACTAGTTTAGTTTTTATTAAGATTTCAAAATATCCTCATCAGATATTGAATGATGGTCTAAAGACGTTTATGAGGGATGCATCCGGCTGAGAGTCTCCAGTTAACAGGGTCGCCGTTTAAACCGAAACACCGGTCCATCTCTGACTTGGCGTGTTGAAACAGCATCTACTTGCGCTCGTCTCCTTCCAAGTGTTGATTCAGTGAATCCATCTTCAATAAAGCACGATCAAAAACAGCACAAGAGGAATCTCCTCCATGCTGACAGGCTAACTGTGGTCTATCTTTTCTGGTTGAAAAGCAGATTTTGTTTTGGGGTAATAGAAAACATTGTTTGTTTCATACTCTACTCTGGAGCTACATGGATTAGGTTTGATTAATGACGACATAAAAACACAACATTACAGTTTTATTTCCCCCATTTATCAAAATAAGCTAACCACTTTGGCAAGAGAATGAAAACGCAACATAGCTTTAAAGTTTAAAACACAAAGAAGGAACAGGAAATCAGTCAAAACAAAAACAACAGTTTTATATGACTGTCAACTAAACTCGCGTGCAAAAAGCTGCAATCCTATTCTTAATAAATCTCTGCTAATTATCTGAAAATCCTCCTTTCTCTGCAGTCTTTTGTCTTTAATGCAGAGAAGATGGAACAATAACAGCTTGTCCAATTTGCAGCAGAAATATAAAAGCTCTCTCTCTCTCACACACACACACACTTTCACACACACTTTCACACACACACACATCCCCATGTTCACTTTTAGATTCACAAAATGCCAAAAAAGAAACTGCGAGGTCTGGCATCGGTTGTGGGAGTGGAGCTTTTTAAGCAGCATACCTTCCTCCTCCATATGCTCCAAAACCCAAAACTAGCAATTATATGGAAACCTCAAAGCTAACCTTAGAACTCTATCTGGGGACAGGATCATGGAAACCAGCCAGGGGTGGACCTCGCCTGGAGGTGTGCCTGCACGCTCTCCAATCCTTTAGTCGTGTTTCAGAGGGTTTCACAGCCATTAAAAACACTGAATTTAAAGGGCAATACCGCTCATTTTACACAAACGTGAAGCTAACTCAGAGGGGCTCAGACTGAGTGAACATCTCTGTCCATGAACACGTGCATTATCTTCCTGCTATTGTCCACATTCACAGTGCATGAGCTCTGCAGCCCAAAGCTGGGCCTTCATAAAGAAACAGAGCACAGTGCTGCAGATTATCTGAGTGCTGCCAGCTTTGAGGCTCTCTGTTTGTCTGCAGTGTTTGAGCTAAATGTGCAGAGAAAGACTAAATCAATCTGTGTCGTTACTTTTATTGGCTTTCCATGAACAGATTTCTGCACACTCAGCTAATGCAGAGATTCTATTATTCTCAGACACTGAATAAATTCTAATTATGAATCCAATATTGCTGTTGTATTGTGTTACTCTTCTATTTACTTCATGCTTTTCATATTGATGTGATGTTTCATTCATGAGCGACTCAAAACTGCAATAAAAGGCTATGTTAGTATCACTAATAAATATGCTTTTAGATTTAATCTGAGGTTAATGGATTCATCTTTAAACTCTGTAAACGTCCTGATCTACAGCAGCTTATATTCATTATAGATTAAGTGGTATTACAGCCGCATCAGTTCTAACATGTGTAGTCATAATAAAGAAGAACAGGTTCATGTGTTCAGATCTGTAGATCACTAAATCCCTCCTCTTCAGTTTAAGAGACGATGACACAGTATTTAAGCTTACTGTACTTTAAACCAGAGGGGAAGATGAAGCTTTTAATTCCACCTTAGTTTAAATCTGCAGAGGAATTTTTCCCTCTACCTTTTTGTGTGTGAAAAAAAACCCAGATTTTTTTTTTCTTCGTCAACTTCCCAATAAATAATAAATAAAGTATGAAAACAAAATACTAATAATTAAAAAAAAAAAAAAAAAACATAATAAAAAAAATAAAAATAAATATACATAAATTAAAAACTATACATAATAAAAATGAATAATAAAATTAAAATAAATTTAAAAAGAAATAATACAGAATAATCGACATGACTCCTTTTTTTTCTTTCTAAACGCCCCAATAAATAAATTAATTAATAATAAAAAAATAATAATAATAATCATTAGATTTGTTCTGATAGACACTAACTCCTCCCACACACATTAAACAGTGACACACACAGAGCAATAATAAAGGTTTAATCTCTACTTCTTTTAACTAGTGTTATAAACCAGGTTAATTATCATGTGACATTAGAAAACAGCAGTATGTCGTGCTAGCAGAATTTTAACATTATAGCTAACACAATGTCATTAATAAGTGTTTGACCATGAAACATTCAAAGGGTGATTTATTCATCAAAAGTTGAAATGATTAGAAGAGGTAAGAAACGAGTGTTCGTCGTCACTCTGCTGACACATTAACTTGGCTTTATTTTAGTTGCTATATTTGCTTTGGAGCTAAGTAACTGCTTCTAAATGACTATTATAAAATGCACCTTATTTTTGCTTTTAAGGAAAGCAAGGTTGTTACAGTGAAGTTGGGATGTCTGGATGAGACAGAACTTTCTTCAGTTTAACAAATAAAAAACTGAAATGATTGTTTTTTGGAGGAAGAAAGGTTAAAGGTTACTGCTCAGCTCCAATCTGCACAGATGAAATGTTCAAACCAAGCCAGAAACATTGGTGTAGTCTTAGACTCAGACCTTCATTTCAACAGCCACATTAAGACAATTACAAAGTCTGCCTACTATCACCTTCAGAATATATCAAGGATTAAAGGACTTATGTCTCAGCAGGATGCAGAAAAACTCCTCCATGCATTTATCTTTAGCAGACTAGACTACTGTAACAGGACTCCCTAAAAAGTCCATCAGACGGCTGCAGCTCATACAGAATGCTGCTGCTCGAGTCCTAACAAGGACCAACAAAGTAGACCACATCACTCCAGTTCTTAGATCTCTACACTGGCTTCCTGTCTGTCAGAGAATAGACTTTAAAATCCTGCTGATGGTTTATAAAGACCCGAATGGTTTAGGCTGATCTGCTGTGACTGTATGAACCACCTGGACCTCTGAGGTCATCAGGTACTGGTCTGCTTTCAGTCCCTAGAGTCAGAAGGAAACATGGTGAAGCAGCGTTTAGTCATTATGCACCATATATCTGGAACACACTCCCTGAAAGCTGCAGGTCTGCTCCAACTCTCACCTCTTTGAAATCAAAGATTAAGACTTTCTTATTTGCCACTGCCTTCCTATCTTAGATTATTTTAACCCACTTTAAATTAAAATTTTAATGTAATTTTTAATATATTTCTAATTTTCCTTTTCTTTTCTGTTTCATTATATTTGTCATTTTAATGATGTTCTTTTATGCCTGTCTGAATGTCTCCAATGCTTTTAATGTGTTAATGTAAAGCACATTGAGTTGCCCTTGTGTATGAAATGCTCTATACAAATAAAGCTGCTTTGCCTTACCTTGCCTTACCTTACCTTACCTTGCCTTGCCTTGCCTTGCTTTGCCTTGCCTTGCCTTTCAACAAGATTATATTCAACTGGATGACACGAGTTAAGAAAAGATATAATAATACTTTATTGATCCTCAGGGGGATTCTGTTTCTGCAGCAACACAGATTTTATGTTTTAATTTGTTTTAATTTTATTTCTATGATTTTATGTTCTTCTACTTTGAATAGTGCTCTATAAATAAAGATTATTATTATTATCATAATAATATGGTAACAAGAGTAGTCCAAGAATAATAGAGTACAGATAGAAAAAAAAACAAAACTAAAGTACAAAATAAAAAAATAAAAAATAAGATTTTTTAAATTTAAATGTATATACAAATAAATTAAGAACAAAAATTGAAAGTTATATATAATATATCAATAATAGAGAACTTTAAGGTATATTCCAGTTAGAGGGATGTTGTATTGTTTGTGTTCTGTTCACTGAGGAGCATTGTAGCAGGGTTACACCCAGAAGAGATCATGGCTGACAGACAATGGTTTCATTCAGGGCTCTAAGCTCAACTAAGAGAAGTATTATTGGATCAAATGACAGAAGAGATCATCATAGTATAACTATGGGAGACACTGCTTTAATACTGACTGCACCACACATGAATATATATCATCCTGAACCAGAGAAAGACTGATTCCTCCCAGGACAGAGAGAAGCTCAGGACTCAGGACATCACATGTCATCACACAATGTGCTCGCTGCCCACCCATCCATACTGTGCTGCCTGGGAGTCGCCGCTGGCACCGAGCTCGCCATACTGGCTGTGACTTCACTGCAGCCCAGGAGCAAAGACAGAAGTTGGACGGGCTTTCCTTCCACCCTGCTGCTTCAGCTCGTCTTTGTTCAGAAGATCAAGCACAGAGGAAGCTAGTTTGATGTGAGGAGGATTCTTTTTTTCCCTTCTAGCTCTCAGGATAGCTTTCTATACTTCACATTATGTGTGTGTGTGTGTGTGTGTGTGTGTGTGTGTGTGTGTGTGTGTGTGTGTGTGTGTGTGTGTGTGTGTGTGTGCATCCTTGTGTGTGTGCATCCTTGTGTGTGTGCATCCTTGTGTGTGTGCATCCTTGTGTGTGCTGCAGCATCGTCCTCCTGCTTGACTCCAGCCTCTCCATGTTCTCTGCCTCTCCATGTGCCAGAGCTCTCACAGTACATGGCTGCACATACAAGCACACAGTGTGCATACGCCATATGCAGGAACACGCACCCCCACTCCCACCTACTCTCACACACACACACACACACACACACACACACCCTGCCTGCTGGAGTGTAACCATGGAAACCCAGCGCCTGCCCAATAGGGGATGTGATGGAAGCAGCAGAGGAGAGCGAGAGGAGGAGGAGGACGAGTATTCACGTTGATTCATCCACGCTGCACGAGGTGATGAATCAATCTGTTACACTGTGAACTGAAGATCACCTTTTAATAACCGTCAGTATAATTACATTAATACATCCAGATAAACACGCTCTCGTGTTTCAGCTGCACGCTTACATTTACAACACAGTTTAACGAGCGTCTGATGAACAAATACTGAAGATCTTAGCTTTTAATCATGGAGACAAGTCTTCCTTTACTGAGTAAAGCTTAATGCTTATGCTACAATCATTGTTTGTATGAGTAGCATCCAATAAAATATAGGTAAAATAATAACTTTATATATTCATGGCTCATCTTTCTGGTAGATTTAATATCAGTTGATGGTGTAGGTGTACATGAAAATATAACTGAGACTCCATGTTTGAATTGAATGTTTGTTTATGAGTCTGTTTTGACTACAGATGAAAAGCAGCCTTCTGGCTAACTCTGGCATATCAACATGGATGCTATGCTGAAATGTTCTTTAATATGCACTGTCCCTTTAAATGCATAAATAATAATATTTTTTGAAAAGAATTATGGGCTGTAAGTTATCTTTTTCAATCCTTGCACTTTTAAAATTCAAATTCTACAATTTTTGCGTTGTTTTGTTTTGTGCATCATTGTCTGAACGAACTTCTGATTGATTTTAATGTTATATAACTTGAATTTTTTGTAGTTCTTTCTATGTTGTTGTGTTTGTCTTCTATCTTGCAAATAATATTAATAAAAAAAATAACTTGAATTATAAAGTTATAGGAAATGTGGATGTATGGTTATAAACTAGGGATGAGTCTGGATTTTGAACATTTGAATAATCATTTTAAATCATTTTAAAAAATCATTAAAAATTATATTGATCGCATACAATCGTAAAAATGTAAATTTCCTATCTATCTTTTTACTAGCCCCTGATTTTAAAGGTGACATATCACGCTTTTTTCATCAACATATATTGGTCTAAGAGGTCCCCAAAACATGTCTTTAAAGTTTATGCTCAAAAAAACACTTTGAAATCAGATTTTGGTCTGCCTGTAAACCCCTCTTCTTCAGCCCTCCTCAGAACAGTCTGTTTTCCCTCTGACCACGCCCCCTCAGGAAGTGGGTGTGCCTCGGCTGTCCAGCACATTGATCTAATGTTTACATGTTGGCTGAATATACACGGCTGCTCAGAGATCACGTTACTTCAACCCTCTGAATCTGATCCAGAATCTGATCCTGCCGGAGAGGCGCCTGCAGCAGGACCTTTCTGAACCATTGGTCACAGATTTAGTGTTTCTTGTTGTTTTATTTGTCAGTATGTCGACGTGTGTCTTGGTACACAGCTACCAACACGTAGCTATGTGGCTATGCTAACTAGCGCTAGCACTTATCCATGATAAATAAAAATCATCCACTAGATCTTCAAATCTGCAGACGTGGGGAGTCAAACCGACCTTTGTGTTTATTAAGACAGCCTACAACTAGCATGCCTCCCTCCTAAGCTCCTTGTTAGCACACATGTGTGCAGGGAATGAAAAACGGAGGAGGGGTTGAGTTGTATTTTATACAGTCTATGGGCTGAACAAGCTCCGAGCTCTGACTTCCTGTTACAGACCGGATGGCGTTGTTACGTAACAAAAACACTGAAAACTGAAACGGCTGGTTTCAGCACACATTTACAGAAAGGTGGAGAAATCAGAACAGGGGCAGAATGGAGTCTTTGACTTCAGGTAGAGAACCATTAAAAAGTCCATTTTGCATGATATGTCACCTTTAATGTGGCACAGCCGTCAGATAGTGGTTGTAGGGCATCCGTAAGCTGTTTGCTTTTTGCAATTAAACAACAAAAAGACCTCCACAATAACATAAAACACTCTGAATAGGGATTAGTTGTGATTTTAGAATATTGGAATAATCGTTCAGTGGTAAAAATGTAAAACTCCATGTGACTTTTATCTCATCTTTTATTTTTAAGTCATATTTTTTGGGGCTTTCAGACCTTCATCAGACAGGAGAGGACAGTGGATAGAGGAAAACACCAGGAGAGAGAGAGTGGGGGAATCGAACCCTGGCCGTCTACTATATAAGATTGCGATTGAATCATCAGGCTAAAACCGCGCCATTATTGTTGTGATTAAATAACAAAAAACCTCCAGAATAACATGATAACATTCCTAACAACATCAGAAAGCAGAAGTGATAGTTGCCTTTAAAACAGGTGTGGCTCTGTGAGAATCAGAAGTGGAGACTAATGCAGACTTCTGCAGGAACAAAGAGTTCTGGAGAAAAGGAGGTTAAGTTCAAACTTTGCAGGAAAAACTAGATTATCTGGTCTTTAAATGGTCCCTCTCTTTCTGAAGTCTGCAGCTACTATTGAATAGTTTTTTTGCTTGAAATCCCAATCCCTATAGCACCAAATCCCAGCACATGTTCTCCTCAGACTCTTTCCAAACAGAGCAGGTCTAGACCGTCCTCTATGTTCTATTATCAACAAAGACCCAACATCAAGACCAGGATCAGATCCAGTCCCGTCTTCCAGACAGGACTCAGTCTGATCTCATCTTAATCCACCATGAGCAGAGCACTTTGCAGCATTTAGCAAGTTACAGTGGCAAGGACAAACTTCCTTTAACAGGCAGAAACCTCCAGCAGGACCAGACTCATGTTAGACAGAACTAAACTTGACACAGGAACCGGTTACTACAGATAAATCATAAACCCTTGAAAGGTTTTCTTTGTTGTTTACACATTGAAACCATGTAGAGATGAATTTGCAAGAAGGAAAACGATGCAGCATGGTTGCAATAAGAACTACTGAGCAACATCCTTATGACTAATAATGCAACTCATATTATGTTTGATGCATCTTCCTCCCAGTAGTCACAGCAGTGTACAGCTCACAGCAGAGTCTGACTGAAACAGCACAGGGACAACTCTTGGCAGCAACATGACCTATTTACCACAGCTCTATTAAATATTGAAGCTGTGACATTCAAGGTTCAGCAGTTTGGAGGAACATCGATCATCAACACAAGGACGAGGAAAGTGGAACGTCTGCAGAGAGAGAGAGCTGCAGATGCTTTGGTAACGAATGCATCTATTACACCCCTTAACTATAGATAGTGTTGTTATCTTTTCCTTGCATGTGTTATGATGTAATCACACATGGGTTTACTCTCATGTTCAGCCCTGTTTTGAAGCCGATCGTCGGTGGGTGCCATATTGGAAATGCTGAACTCAACCTAACTTCTGTGGAGCTAGTGTGAGGTAAAGAGGCGGGGCTTCAGCCTCCTCGCTAACAGCTACAGTGTTCCTGCTGTAAACATGTTTATCTCTGCAGTAAAGATCTGCTCTTTGAATGGGTGTGTGTTACTCCTTTTCGAACGAGGCAGTTTCAGGACCGGTTCAGAGCCGGTGCTCAATTAAGAACCAGTTTTTTGTGTTTTGACTGAGAGAGAACCGGCTCCCACCCAGGTTCAAGAGCGGCTCCAACTCTTTGCTGGTCTAAAACCAGGAACCGCTTACATCAGGGGCGAGGGGCGGGGGGTGAAGTCATCGTCCATGTAAAGCACGACGAGTAGCATATATCTCAATTGAGCGCCGGCTCCGAACCGGCCCTGAAACTGCCTCGGTTGAAAAGGGGTAACAGAAGTGTTGTTAAGTTCACTTTGGGGCCTCGTCAATCAACCAACCTTTATTTGTATCGCACCAAATCACAACAAACGTTATCTCAAGACTCTTTTACAAACAGAGCAGGTCTAGACCACTCTATGTCAAATTATGAACAGAGACCCAACACCAAGACCGGATCAGACTCAGTCTGACCCCACCTTAATCCACCATGAGCATTACACATCGCAGTATTTAACTAGTTACAGTGGCAAGGACAAAATTCCTTTAACAGGCAGAAACCTCCAGCAGGACCAGACTCATGTTAGACAGCCATCATGCCTCGACCGAGTTGGGTCTGGAAAGACAGATAGAGGGGAGTAAGAGAGAGAGGTGATAGTGATGAGACGAGTCGTAGAAGCTGTTGTCGCTGGAGTCCAGATCGTCTGCATCAGGAGAACGTCTACAACAGCTCAGAGGAATCTACGAGACAATGGAGCTCAGGGACTCCAGAAAGGTCTATGGTTAGTGTCTTTAATGGGACAGGAAGAGTTAAAGTAAGTGATGAAGGGGTTGGGGGGAAGAAGGTGAGCTAGGATCCCAGTGTGTCAGTGCGCCAGTTCCCCCGGCAGTCTAGGCCTATAGCAGCATGACAAAAGCTGGTCCAAGCCTGATCCAGCTCTAACTATAAGCTTTAGCAAAAAGGAAAGAAGAAGAACAGGCAGAAACCTCCAGCAGGACCAGACTCATGTTAGACACACATCTGCTGAGACCGTGTTGGGCCTCGTGTGATTCCGAAAAGCCAGGAGCAACTCCAGCTAGCGTGCTATGTTGTCCGCCATTGTTGTTGTTGTGAGAAAGGTCGCACTACCTCTGCTGGGAAAAGTGATCTCGTAAATCTGATGTCATGGCGTGTCTCTTCCACGGGCTCAAAGCAGGCGGAAAAACAAAAGGGTGCTGAGTTGGTTTGTGAGTTCAAGCAGCTCTGAACCAGCCTGGGACTACAACCAGGTTTGTCGAAAAGGGGTATCTGTGGTTTCGGATACTTCTGCAGCCAAGTGGTCACTCAAGGAACTGCAGTTTTTAACACTTCTGCATTGGCTTTAATTATCACGCTTGGTTCTTACAGAGGACTGACATCATCCATCCAGGATGCAGGGACGTTAAGAGCCCTTCTCTGCCTCTCATCAGGGTGTAATTACGGCACTGAGGTACCTGAACACACTCTCAGAAACACACACACATCTTGATTCTTCTACATTTTTGGATCTTGACGTAATCTGCATCCCACTCTCTGTAAGGTCTCTGTGGCAACGAGGTTAGACTCGACATCAGGAGGCGGAGGATTCATCAAGCGAAGATAATCGACTTCCATTTGGAGTTATTCTTTCACACTCTGACCGAAGCTGCAGAGACGAGCTGAAGGAACTGATTCATATTCTCAGGAGATGTTACCGTTAAATTTAATTCCTTTTACTGTGTTTCTACTCAATAACAATAAAAAGCTGGAGCATCACTTTGGAAAGAACACAATGAGGCAATTAATGAGTAATAATAATAATAATGATAATGAATTCTGGCAGTTGTCATGCTAGCAGCGGTGCTTCATGTGGGCTGTAATGTGTGATCATATTCTCAGCCCTCCTCCACACACCTCTCTCTCTCTCTCTCTCTCTCTCTCTCTCTCTCTCTCTCTCTCTCTCTCTCTCTCTCTCTCTCTCTCTGTGAGCACTACAGGTGGAGGAGAGCGTCAGCGATGCAGAATGTGTGTAGGCGACCGAGCGTGGGTGAGAACTGCAATTTGGATCCTCACATGTGGGACTCCGTCACATGGCAGGAGACAGAAGGATGAGTGGGCAGAATAGTGACAGAAAGAGAGAGAGCGTGTTAAAGGATAAATGTCAGATATGGCGTCTGTCAGACATAAAACATCAACAGCATCACACTCTGCTCCTCACTGACCTACTAAAACTCCCCTGAACATCCTCTTAAAGTTGCTTATTCTGAATTCCTCGTCCAAACTGCTGACTGAAATAAAACGCTGAGCTCAAAACGCCATGAAGCAGCATTTATTAGCAGAGCTGGAGCTTTTATGCAGAGCAGCTTTCACATAGGACTGCATGTTGGTGCTCAGTGTCTTCCTCTTCCACAGTCTGGGAGAGAAACTGGGGATGATTCTTCCTCCAGGACAGTTTCACAAACCTTCAAACATCCTTTAGAGATACTGTTTCTCCTTCTCTTCGTGCAGAGCTCAGCCCGGACATCTTCTGGTCAACCTGTCATCGCTTCGTTAGATGTGGGCGCAGAGTCTAAATAATAGATGCTTCCCCCTCTGAGCTGTCACTCCACGGTGCAGCAGGGACTGTGTTTAATGTCCTTAAAGGAAACATGTTGATGCTGCTGATCTGTAACTGTATTGTAATGCTATAGAAGACATATTTAATATGCAGCGTTTTAACCCTCCTGTTATGTTCAGTTCTCTGGAACAGCAATAATGTTCTTGGGTCAATTTGACCCGGGGCATATTCAATTATCCAAAAGTGTCAGAACCTCAAAAAATCCCAATACACATTTTTTTTTTAATCTAATTTTTAACTCCATTACTAACCATTTAAATCAATATTAAGTGTTCTTTAACTCTCAGATCATAGTTCAATGAGGATATCTCACTCGTTATTCATTAAAATTAATGTTAAAACTTTTTTTAATGTACATTGGAAAGCCCTAAATATAAATACAATAGTTTTTTATGACAGATTTTTTTCAATTTTATTTTAAATTTAGATTTTTTTTATTTTTACAAAGTGATGTTGATAAATTAACACGACTCCTCTTCTGTCACATGCTGCCCAGATTTTTATGCTGCACTACTGACGCTGCACCAATCCGCCTGTGGATCTCACGCTCCATTTCACCCCCACTCACCAACAAGACCCCGAGATACTTAAACTCCCCCACTTGGGGCAAAGTCTCGCTCCCCACCGAGAGGGGGCAATCCACCGTTTTCCCTCAGAGAACGGAGGCAGACACGGTCTCTACTTTTAAGAGTAGGCTTAAAACTTTCCTTTTTGATAAAGCTTATAGTTAGAGCTGGATCAGGCTTGGACCAGGTCTTAGTTATGCTGCTATAGGCCTAGACTGCCAGGGGAACTGGCGCACTGACACACTGGGATCCTAGCTCACCCCCTTCCCCCCAACCCCTTCATCACTTACTTTAACTCTGCCTGTCCCATTAAAGTTACTAACCATAGATCTTTCTGGAGTCCCTGAGCTCCCTTGTCTCGTAGATTCCTCTGAGCTGCCGTAGACGTCCTCCTGCTGCGGACGTGCTGGACTCCAGCGGCAACAGCTTCTACGACTCGTCTCATCACTATCACTCCTCTCTCTTACTCCTCTCTATCCCTCTTTCCAGACCCAACTCAGTCTCAGCAGATGTGTGTCTAACATGAGTCTGGTCCTGCTGGAGGTTTCTGCCTGTTAAAGGAAGTTTGTCCTCTCCACTGTAACTAGCTAAATACTGCGATGTGCAATGCTCATGATGGATTAAGGTGGGGTCAGACTGAGTCTGATCCTGTCTTGGTGTTGGGTCTCTGTTCATAATTTGACATAGTGTGGTCTAGACCTCCTATGTTTGTAAAAGAGTCTTGAGATAACGTTTGTTGTGATTTGGCGCTATACAAATAAAGATTGATTGATTGAGAACCATGGCCTCAGACTTGGAGGTACTAACTCTCATCCAGGCCGCTTCGCACTCAGCTGCAAACCGCCCCACTGCCTGCTGGAGGTCCCAGCTCGAAGGAGTCAACAGAACCACATCGTCTGCAAAAAGCAGAGATGAATATCTGAGCCACCTGAACAGGAGGCCCTCCTCCCCCCGACTGCACCTTGAGATCCTGTCCATAAAAATGACAGTCTGTTTCAATATTTAATATGCTGTCTTTGCACTGTTTTAAATTAATTATAGTGTTTAAATGCAAAGCATCAGAATCTATCTTTTCAACCTTGTCCTCACTTTATTGGAGCTGGGTTTGTATAATGTAGCGTAGGGGGACAAAGTCAGAAACAGAAAAGAGAGGGGAAGATCGAAGGGTGATTGTGGAAATGGAAAAGAAAATTGACTGAGAAAGTCAAGGAGGAAAGACGTGGGAATGAATTTAATGAAATGTGAATGAAAAGGTGAGGAAGAAGGAAGGTGTTCTGCAGGGATTTTTAATAAGGTTAGAGAAGCGAGGTGGGTGGAAAGAGAGACAGATGAAAGAGAGGAAACAAAGAGAGGATGATTTCAGGTGTTGGCAGAGCTGGGGAGAGAAAAAGAGGGGTGAAGGATTAAAGGATTAAACATGGGAAATGGAAGGTGAGGGGAAGAAGGACGGAGGCATGGCTGACACACTTCTCTTAGAGCTCGTTCTCACATTAACAACAACCTGCACAGTCATGCACACACACACACACACACACACACACGTCCCAGTCTCTGAGTTACTCTGAGATCAGGTTGGAATAATGACTTGTTGTCTTCACTAAACAAAGTGCTGGAGATGTAAACCCCAACAAAGCTTAAATAACTATTGAATTAGCATCGGAGGGAAATTAAAACCCAGCAAGACTCTGCAAACAGACTGCAGGCAAACTGTGTGCTAATCGTGTCTCAATTGCAATTCACTGAAGCAATAACGCCTCCTATTGAGAGTTTGCCCGCCAAATAATGAGGATCTCTCGTTCCTCCCTCACAAAGTCATCTCCTCGGCGAGCTCCAGCGCGGAGACATGACAGAAGCGTACAGGGCAGTGGACGCCCGGAGGTGGAAGTCAGCTTGTACTGCTGCTTTGAATCCCCGGACTGTTTTAAAAATCTGTGAGCAAAAACAGCCTCTGGGCTCTTCTGCACATTTGCACAGTTTATGTGTTGTTGCTTCCTGTGCTGGCCTGATGCAGGTTTAATGGGTTTATGTGGTTTTGTTGCATCTATCTGATCAAATGTGGGTTATTGAATGTGTTGTTTTCATCACCAGTTATCAGCTGTAAAGGAACAAAGAGATTCCCCCAAAGAGACCAGGTCCAGAGAAGTCTCTGCTGTTTCTGGATCAGGTTAATATATGGTTTCCTTTTTGCATGGTTTGGTTTTAATCTGCATTTGTGGATGCAGTGACTTCCACTACAGAGTCATGTATGTGTTTAATGCAGTGACTTCCACTACAGAGTCATGTATGTGTTTAATGCAGTGACTTCCACTACAGAGTCATGTATGTGTTTAATGCAGTGACTTCCACTACAGAGTCATGTATGTGTTTAATGCAGTGACTTCCACTACAGTCATGTCTGTTTTTAATGCAGTGACTTCCACTACAGAGTCATGTCTGTTTTCAATGCTGTGACTTCCACTACAGAGTCATGTCTGTTTCTAATGCAGTGACTTCCACTACAGAGTCATGTCTGTTTTTAATGCAGTGACTTCCACTACAGAGTCATGTCTGTTTCTAATGCAGCGACTTCCACTACAGAGTCATGTCTGTTTTAATGCAGTGACTTCCACTACAGAGTCATGTCTGTTTTAATGCAGTGACTTCCACTACAGAGTCATGTCTGTTTTAATGCAGTGACTTCCACTACAGAGTCATGTCTGTGTTTAATGCAGTGACTTCCACTACAGAGTCATGTATGTGTTTAATGCAGTGACTTCCACTACAGAGTCATGTCTGTTTCTAATGCAGTGACTTCCACTACAGAGTCATGTCTGTTTTCAATGCAGTGACTTCCACTACAGAGTCATGTCTGTGTTTAATGCAGTGACTTCCACTACAGAGTCATGTCTGTGTTTAATGCTGTGACTTCCACTACAGAGTCATGTCTGTGTTTAATGCTGTGACTTCCACTACAGAGTCATGTCTGTTTTTAATGCAGTGACTTCCCCTACAGAGTCATGTATGTGTTTAATGCAGTGACTTCAACTACAGAGTCATGTCTGTGTTTAATGCAGTGACTTCCACTACAGAGTCATGTCTGTTTTTAATGCAGTGACTTCCACTACAGAGTCATGTCTGTGTTTAATGCAGTGACTTCCACTACAGAGTCATGTCTGTTTTTAATGCAGTGACTTCCACTACAGAGTCATGTCTGTGTTTAATGCAGTGACTTCCACTACAGAGTCATGTCTGTGTTTAATGCAGTGACTTCCACTACAGAGTCATGTCTGTGTTTAATGCAGTGACTTCCACTACAGAGTCATGTCTGTGTTTAATGCAGTGACTTCCACTACAGAGTCATGTCTGTGTTTAATGCAGTGACTTCCACTACAGAGTCATGTCTGTTTTTAACACAGTGACTTCCACTACAGAGTCATGTCTGTTTTTAATGCAGTGACTTCCACTACAGAGTCATGTCTGTGTTTAATGCAGTGACTTCCACTACAGAGTCATGTCTGTTTTTAACACAGTGACTTCCACTACAGAGTCATGTCTGTTTTTAATGCAGTGACTTCAACTACAGAGTCATGTCTGTGTTTAATGCAGTGACTTCCACTACAGAGTCATGTCTGTTTTTAACACAGTGACTTCCACTACAGAGTCATGTCTGTGTTTATTGCAGTGACTTCCACTACAGAGTCATGTCTGTTTATAATGCAGTGACTTCCACTACAGAGTCATGTCTGTTTTTAATGCAGTGACTTCCACTACAGAGTCATGTCTGTTTTAATGCAGTGACTTCCACTACAGTCATGTCTGTGTTTAATGCAGTGACTTCCACTACAGAGTCATGTATGTGTTTAATGCAGTGACTTCCACTACAGAGTCATGTCTGTGTTTAATGCAGTGACTTCCACTACAGAGTCATGTCTGTGTTTAATGCAGTGACTTCCACTACAGAGTCATGTCTGTTTTCAATGCAGTGACTTCCACTACAGAGTCATGTCTGTTTGTAATGCAGTGACTTCCACTACAGAGTCATGTCTGTTATTAATGCAGTGACTTCCACTACAGAGTCATGTCTGTTTCTAATGCAGTGACTTCCACTACAGAGTCATGTCTGTTTTCAATGCAGTGACTTCCACTACAGAGTCATGTCTGTTTATAATGCAGTGACTTCCACTACAGAGTCATGTCTGTTTCTAATGCAGTGACTTCCACTACAGAGTCATGTCTGTGTTTAACACAGTGACTTCCACTACAGAGTCATGTCTGTTTTTAATGCAGTGACTTCCACTACAGAGTCATGTCTG
>NW_023260171.1:15000-17500 GCF_009762535.1 Notolabrus celidotus | reverse complement strand
ATAATCTGCGGTTTCAGAGGCAGGGTACCAGTTTCTCTGCTCTGTTTAGACTCACTGTAAGGCTGATGTGTTCATGCATGTATGGAAATAAGAAGACAGTGTTGATGATTCAGGAAGAATAAAGATGTGAGATTGTCAGGAGTCTCCTTATTGTTTGTTCTGCTGTGTGGAGAAGATCTGGAGTCTAGCAGCTGTTTCAGTTCCCAAATAAATAAAGTGATGTTTTGTGTTTGTAGTTTTCTGTATTGCTTCCTTTAGAACTGCTTCATTAGAGAAATATCTAACCTTATCAGAACTGAGCATGTGCAGGATGCAGGACCCTTCAAAAGACTGTCTACTTTAGAGAAATATGTTACTCAAATGAACGATATTGATTCCAAAGATGCTTCTGAATCCAAAAAGATTCATGCACAGACTGTTTTGTCGCTTCCACTCTTGCACACTGACGCCACACTTTTCAGCCCCGGCCTCAGCTACAAAGAGATTTTCTAAAAACCTCAAGCTTTAGAGTAAAATCATTTCCCCCTCTAATATCAGCAGACAGAGCGAGGCCTCATTCATAAATAGAACGCTCTGCTCTGCTCTGCTCTTCTCTCCTGTTCAGTGAATCCGCCTGATCCGTCCTGCAGGCTCTGTCACCTATCACAGCAAAACATAAATACCACGAGCAGCACGCATTAAGAAGCTGTACTGTTACTGTACAAGAACCGCCTGCACCAGTTCCAACTTGAGCCTTTTTCCAAATGCTTAAGGGTGATGAATGAAGCCGTTAGCACGTGTCAGGCTGCAGAGTTTAGCACATCTCCACAGCCTTGCCTCCTCTCTATACACACTGTGACTGAAATAGGGCGTCATTAACATCCCAACAAGGCACACAGTTTAAGTGGTGAGCTGGAATAGATGACTGTAAATCAGTGTTGTTGTAATTCTGACTGATGGACAACAGAGGGTGATAATAATTTATACACCTTCAATTGATCGCA
This sequence comes from Notolabrus celidotus, assembly GCF_009762535.1. Lineage (NCBI taxonomy): Eukaryota > Metazoa > Chordata > Actinopteri > Labriformes > Labridae > Notolabrus > Notolabrus celidotus. The sequence continues at coordinate 16,517 of NW_023260171.1, read as the reverse complement.
TGAGTGAGCCTCTAAGCCACCATGTTATACCTCTCTTATATCAGTCTGTGCATCATCCAGGCCTGAGAGTCAGACTCATCCCATCATTGTTTCAGCCATATTGAAAATGTGAGTGCCATTTAAAGCTGTAAGACCAAGCTGTGTGCACATATTTCCTGCAGAATCATTCAGTGTCTCCTGCAAACACAAAAAGCTCTTGATACAGTTCATTGAAATGTTTTTATTCTGCATCTAGAAAGCGATGTCAACAGAAGCAGGATGAATAAAGAAAGGGTTAAAGGGGGAAAGATATGCATCTGAAAGCTTAAAGCATCCTTGTTTGTGCTGTTAATGCAAAAATAAAGCAGCTGTTTCCAAATGCAGGTAGGTGACATCATTTTGGGACTCCTGCATACCTTTGTGATGCTACACTGATCCTACCTCTCCATGTAGGACAACATGACCACCAGGAGCATCCTCTTGAGGTTATATTCATTGTCTTTCCAATACAAGCAAATCATTTCAGATGAAACACAAGGACTAAAAGAACATGTAAGTGATTTTAAACCACACACTGGAATGGAAAATCACTGTGGTGGATCCACTGGGAGTAGCAGGAGAGAATATTGCCTCAGGTAATCAATAATGAGTCCATAGTGGATATCTATAGCCTGCAATGTCTCTTCAGTTTGCAGGTTTTAAATGAGGTTTTATTTTTCACACATGCATTGCTTTGATTCCTGTAATAAACAACAGTTGCATGTTAAAGACAATATTCATGCAGCGTTCAGGTGCAGCTCCAGTAAGCTCCCTTACCTGTCCCATAAGCCTTGGCCATCAACCAGGTGAGGCTGCAGCAGATCTTGGCTCTGGAGAAGTCATAGTGCTCAAAGGATTTGATCACAGGAGCCACGAAGGTCTTCCTCGCATCCCTGATGTCCTGAACTTCCCCCATGGTTCTGCAGCTCAGATGTAGTCTTGAACCCTGACCAGCCTCTCAGTGTGAAAGCATCCCCCTCATGGAGTGAACAGATAATACTCACAGGGTTTCTCAGTCACTAAAGGATGAACTGACTGGTTATTCTCGTGCACTTCAGTCAGGTTTACACAATGAGTGGATGGTCCTGGTGTTTTTCATCCAGACTGCTGTGGACCGCTTGGAATTGGCTTCGTTGGGACCAGGTTGGGATGTTTCCTTGGACTCTGGAGGTCTTCAGTCGGAATAAAAGCAGGAACCATTCCTTTGGTTCCTGGGGGTCTAAAGGCTTCTCCCTGAAGTCCTCCTGTTATGGTGGAGACACCCTGAGTCTGAAGCCTCCCCTCTTCTGTCTCAGGGAGCCGTGGTGCGGTTTTCCTGCCGCACTGAGGCACTCCAAGCCCTGCACCTTTGGAGCGCAATACGCATGCGCGAGGGTTACCTTCAAATGCTGTCCGGAAATTTTTCACTCATGGAGGGGTTGTTGTTTTCTGACCTGTTTACAGCTTTATGCTGCTCTTTATATTTTATTATCAGGGACTGGTTGAATCTCTGTGACATC
>NW_023260171.1:7500-10000 GCF_009762535.1 Notolabrus celidotus | reverse complement strand
GTGAGCAGAGTGAGAGGTTCAAAACTTAGAGTGTGGCAGGCTGGGGAAAAAATGTGACATGGCCTCTGGAAAAATTGCCAGAAAATCCACAAATTTCACTCCACATACACAAATAAGACATCAAAACGTTCCCTGTCTTCTCCTGCTTCTGTCAAGAGGTAACCTAAGGAAAAGATGTATCGTTGAGCCAGCAGGTCACCAACTGTCAGAGAAAGTCTCTCTGCTCGGCCATCTGCCGTAATGTTAAATATTTCTGGAGGGCAGCACAAGTTTCACTTTCTTAACTCGCTGCCCTGACTACATTTCTGACTGTACAGACATGAAAACACATCACTGTGTTCATCAGAGTCTTCTGATGCTCACGATTTGATCCTTTTTCTTATAGCTATTACGGTTATCGCACAGTGTCGGCATATGTAGACCCTAATTTACTCCATGAATCCCATTCTTAATCAACTGTCACACAAGCATTACACAGCTGGTCCCATCACAATGGAAACAGTTTAATGACAGTTGGAAACAGTTATTGACAGTTGGAGACACAGGTGATTCAGATGACCTCATCAGTGCTGACTGACACAAAGACACACGTACACACAGGTGATTCAGATGACCTCATCAGTGCTGGACTGACACAAAGGACACACGCACACACATTGTGATTCAGATGACCTCCTCAGTGAGTGACAAACACAAACACACACACACACACATTACACCAAACACACACAGGTGATTCAGATGACCTCATCAGTGAGTGACAAACACAAGCACGCATGCACACACAACACACACACACACAGACACGCACACACGCACACACAGGTGATTAAGATGACCTCATCAGTGAGTGACAAACACAAATTTGCACGCGCGCGCGCCTACACCCCACACACCACACACACACACACAAACACCACACACATAAACCTACACACACCCACACACACAAACACAGGTGATGAAGATGACCTCATCAGTGAGTGACAAACACAAGCACGCACAAACACACACACACACACAGACACACACACACGAGCGCGCACTGACACACACAGACACACACCCGACACACAGACGACGCACACAGGTGATTCAGATGACCTCATCAGTGCTGACTGACACAAGACACACGCAAACACACACATAAACACACACAACAACACACACATCAACACACACAGCAACAAACACAACAACACACACACACACATACACATACACAGGTGATTCAGATGCCCTCATCAGTGAGTGACAAACAGAAACACGCACACACACACACACATACACACACACACACGGAACACAAACACACACTTTTACACACACTCTCTCACACCACACACACACACGCACACACACACAGGTGATTCAGCTGACCTCATCAGTGAGTGATAAAAGAAACATGCACACACACATACACACATACCACACACACAGGAACACAACACACACATGTACAACACACACACTCTCTCTCACACAACACACACACCCAACACACAACACCACACACAGACACACCACACAGTCACACACACCACACACACACAGGTAAGACATTTCCAAAGTTTGTCAAGCAGTTTATAGGTGCTACTACTTCTAACACTTCAACTTCTTTTTAATTTTTCCACTTATTCACTTCTTCTCCTTTTTCACTTTTTCTCCTTTTTCTTACATTTTTCCACTCCTTCACCTTTTTTCCACTTCTACATTTTCAATCCTTCCACTTCTTCTAGTTCCACTAATTCAACTACTTCTACTACTCTTCCACATGTTCAGCTGTGTTTCACAGCTTTCAGCCTTCAGCTTCAGCATTTCAACGCATTTGCTTTCAGGAAATGCAACCTTTCTAGTGTTGAAATTGATATCCCCCAAAACATTTCTTCGACAGTTTTCACAGCCTTCAAACTTTGTCCGATTTTCACCATTCAAACTTTAAAACGACCAGTTACGTCAGGTGATGCAGGCTATATCTCTTGACACATGTAGCCCTCATACATTTTGAATTAATCAACTTATTTAAAACAATGCATTTCCAATGGAAAACAGATGGGAGAATCTGGCAATCTGCCTCAAATTCCATCAACTTTGAAATACTAAAAGGTAGGCATAATTCCAGTTACGGACTTCATTTTTGCTTTAAAATGTTCGCAAATCTTTTAGCTATTAATGTTGTATTGAAATATTTTCTGTATCTTTTATAGTTTTTGATATTTTACAGCTTAAATGACTTGAAGTTTTTCCCTCTTTTCCTAACTTTAACATTGGTGTGTATGGCGGACTGTTCATGGCAGCAGAGCACGTGATTGTCATCAGACAGAGGCTGAGGCCTGCTGACGAGATCTTTAAAATTCTCTCAACAAACTGCCATAAAATCCAAACAGTTCACTCCACCCTACACAAATAATACATCAAAACGTTCCCTGTCTTCTTCTGCTTCCGTCAAGAGGAACCAAAGCAAAATATTGACCGTTGAGCCAGCAGGTCACCAAATGTC
>NW_023260171.1:0-5000 GCF_009762535.1 Notolabrus celidotus | reverse complement strand
CACATACACACATAGGTGATTCAAATGACCTCATCAGTGAGTGACAAACACAAAGACGCATGCACACACACACACAAACACACACACACCACACACACACACACACACACACACACACACACAGGTGATTCAGATGACCTCATCAGTGAGTGACAAACAGAAACACGCACGCACACACACAACACCACATACACACACACACACAGGAACACAAAACACATATCCACACACCCTCTCTCACACACCACACACACACACACACACACACACACACACCACACACACACACACACAGGTAAGACATTTCCATAGTTTGTCAAGCAGTTATAGGTGCCTACTACCTTTAACACTTCAACTTCTTCTTAATTTTTCAACTTTATTCATTTCTTCTCCTTTTTCACTTTTTTCTCCCTTTTTCTACATTTTTCCACTCCTTCTCCTTTTTCCACTTCTACATTTTCCACTCCATTCCAACTTCTTCTCCTTTTTCCACTTCTTCCACTTCTTCAACTTCCTCTCCTTCACATGTTCCAATCCTTCCACTTCTTCTATTCACTAATTCAACGACTTCTACTACTCTTCCACATGTTCAGCTGTGTTTCACAGCTTTCAGCCTTCAGCTTCAGCATTTCAACGCATTTGCTTTCAGGAAATGCAACCTTTCTAGTGTTGAAATTGATATCCCCCAAAACATTTCTTCGACAGTTTTCACAGCCTTCAAACTTTGTCCGATTTTCACCATTCAAACTTTAAAACGACCAGTTACGTCAGGTGATGCAGGCTATATCTCTTGACACATGTAGCCCTCATACATTTTGAATTAATCAACTTTATTTAAAACAATGCATTTCCAATGGAAACAGATGGGAGAATCTGGCAATCTGCCTCAAATTCCATCAACTTTGAAATACTAAAAGGTAGGCATAATTCCAGTTACGGACTTCATTTTGCTTTAAAATGTTCGCAAATCTTTTAGCTATTAATGTTGTATTGAAATATTTTCTGTATCTTTTATAGTTTTTGATATTTTACAGCTTAATGACTTGAAGTTTTTCCCTCTTTTCCTAACTTTAACATTGGTGTGTATGGCGGACTGTTCATGGCAGCAGAGCACGTGATGTCATCAGACAGAGGCTGAGGCCTGCTGACGAGATCTTTAAAATTCTCTGAACAAACTGCCATAAAATCCAAACAGTTCACTCCACATACACAAATAATACATCAAAACGTTCCCTGTCTTCTTCTGCTTCCGTCAAAGAGGTAACCAAGCAAAATTTGCACCGTTGAGCCAGCAGGTCACCAAATGTCAGAGAAAGTCTCTCTGCTAGGCCATCTGCCGTAATGTTAAATTTCTGGAGGGGAGCACACGTTTCACTTTTCTAAATCGCTGCCCTGACTACATTTTGACTGTACAGACATGAAAAACACATCACTGTGTTCATCAGGGTCTTTGGATGCTCACGGTTGCGATCATTTTTCTGATAGCTATTAAGGTTATCGCACAGTGTGGGCATATGTAGACACTAATTTTCCCCATGAATCCCATTCTAAATCAACTGTCACATAGCAGTTACACAGCTGGTCCCATCACAATGGAAACAGTTAATGACAGTTGGAGACACAGGTGATTCAGATGACCTCATCAGTTCTGACTGACACAGACACACGCACACACATGTGATTCAAATGACCTCCTCAGTTCTGACTGACACAAAGACACACGCACACACATGTGATTCAGATGACCTCCTCAGTTCTGACTGACACAAAGACACACGCACACACATGTGATTCAGATGACCTCCTCAGTGAGTGACAAACACACACACACACACACCCCACACACACACCCACACACACACAAGCAGACACAGGTGATTCAGATGACCTCATCAGTGAGTGACAAACAAAAGCACGCATGCACACACAAACACACACACACACACAGACACACACAGGTGATTCAGATGACCTCATCAGTGAGTGACAAACAGAAACATGCACGCACACACATACACACACACACCAGATACACACATCACACACACACAGGAACACAAACCACACATGTACACACACACACATCTCTCTCTCTCTCTCCTCTCTCTCTCTCTCTCACACCCACACACACACACACACACACACCACACACAGGTGATTCAGATGACCATCAGTGAGTGACAAACACAAGCACAACACACACACACACCACACACACACAGGTAAGACATTTCCATAGTTTGTCAAGCAGTTTATAGATGCTACTACTTCTAACACTTTGACTTCTTTTTAATTTTTCCGCTTTATTCACTTCTTCTCCTTTTTCACTTCTTCTCCTTTTTCTAGATTTTACCACTCCTTCACCTTTTTCCACTTCTACTTTTTCCACTCCTTCAACTTCTTCTCCTTTATCCACTTCTTCCACTTCTTCAACTTCCTCTCCTTCCACTTCTTCTACTTCCAATTCAACTACTTCTACTACTCTTCCACATGTTCAGCTGTGTTTCACAGCTTTCAGCCTTCAGCTTCAGCATTTCAACGCATTTGCTTTCAGAAATGCAACCTTTCTTAGTTGTTGAAATGCTGAGCATTTCAACATATTGTTCTTCTACTTTAAACTTATTATTTTTTTTCTTCTTCCGTGACCGCTTTCACAGCTTCAAATTTTGTCCGATTTCACACCGTTCAACTTTTAAACTATTCAGCTTCTTCACCATTCGCGGCTATATCTTTTCACATCTTCAACCCTTATACATTTGTGAATTTCAACTTTATTCAACCTTTATTTTAACATTGAAACAGATGGGGCGGAATCTTCAAATCCCTTCAACTTCTTCAACTACTACAGCTCATAGCTTTCAGCATACTTTCACTTATAGACTCTCATTCAAACTTTAACAGTTCACAAGACTTTCAGCTATCTACACTTGTTTCACTTTTTTGATACCTTTCACAGTTTTCACAGATTTCACTGTCCAAATTCATCAAATTCAGCTCTTTCCTCACTTTAACATTGGTGTGTATGGGGTGGAACTCTGGTGAGCAGAGTGAGAGTTCAAAACTTAGAGTGAAGCAGGCTGAAAAAAATGGGACATGGCCTCTGAAAAATTGCCAGAAATTCCACAAATTTCAACTCCACATACACAAATAAGACATCGAAACGTTTCCCGTCTTCTCCTGCTTCTGTCAAAGAGGTTACCAAAGTAAAAGATTGTACCGTGAGCCAGCAGGTCCCAACTGTCAGAGAAGTCTCTCTGCTCGTCATCTGCCGTAATGTTAAATATTTCTGGAGGGCAAGCACACATTTCACTTTCTTAACTCGCTGCCCTGACTACATTTCTGACAGTACAGACATGAAAAACACATCCTGTGTTCATCAAGTCTTCTGATGCTCACGGTTTGATCCTTTTTCTGATAGCTATTACGGTTATCGCACAGTGTTGGCATAGTAGACCCTAATTACTCCATGAATCCCATTCTTAATCAACTGTCACACAGCAGTTACAGCTGGTCCCATCACCATGGAAACAGTTAATGACAGTTGGAGACACAGGTGATTCAGATGACCTCATCATTCTGACTGACACAAAGACACACGTACACACACACACACACACACACCACACACACACACACACACAACAACACACAGCAAGACATTTCCATAGTTTGAGTCAAGCAGTTTTAGATGCTACTACTTCTAACACTTCAACTTCTTTTTAATTTTTCCTCTTTATTCACTTCTTCTCCTTTTTCTAGATTTTACCACTCTTCACCTTTTTCCACTTCTACATTTTCCACTCCTTCGACTTCTTCTCTCCTTTTTCCAATCCTTCCACTTCTTCACTTCCTCTCTTTCTACATTTTCCAATCCTTCCACTAATTCAACTACTTCCACTAATTCAACTACTTCTACTACTCTTCCACATGTTCACTGTGTTTTTCACAGCTTTCAGCCTTCAGCTTCAGCTTCAACGCATTTGCTTTCAGGAAATGCAACCTTTAGTTATGTTGAAATGACTGAGCATTTCAACATATTGTTTTCCTAAACTTTATACTTTTTATTATTATTCCACTTCCGTGACCGCTTTCACAGCCTTCAAATTTTGTCCGATTTTCACACCGTTCAACTTTTAAACTATTCAACTTCTTCACCATTCGCAGGCTATATCTTTTCACATATTCAACCCTTATACTTTTGAATTATTCACTTTATTCAAACCTTTATTTTAACATTGAAACGATGGGGCGGAATCTTCAACCACTTCAACTTCTTCAACTACTACAGCTCATAGCTTCAGCATACTTTCACTTATACACTCCATTCAACTTTAAAATGTTCACAAGACTTTCAGCTATCTACACCTGTTTCGCTTCTTTGATACCTTTCACAGTTTCACAGATTTCACCGTTCAAAATTCATCAAATTTCAGCTCTTCCCTCACTTTAACATTGGTGTGTATGGGGGTGGAACTCTGATTAGCAGAGTGAGAGTTCAAAACTTAGAGTGGGCAGGCTGGAAAAAAATGGGACATGGCCTCTGGAAAAATTGCCAGAAGATCCACAAATTTCACTCCCACATACACAAACAATACATCAAAACGTTCCCTGTCTTCTCCTGCTTCTGTCAAAGAGGTAACCCAAAGCCAAAAGATTGTACCGTTGAGTCAGCAGGTCACCAACTGTCAGAGAAAGTCTCTCTGCTCGGCCATCTCCGTAATGTTAAATATTCTGGAGGCAGCACACGTTTCACTTTCTTAACTCGCTGCCCTGACTACATTTCTGACTGTACAGACATGAAAAACACTCACTGTGTTCATCAGAGTCTTCTGATGCTCACGGTTTGATCCTTTTTTCTGATAGCTATTACGGTTATCGCACAGTGTTGGCATATGTAGACCCTAATTTCCCCCATGAATCCCATTCTAAATCAACTGTCACACAGCATTACACAGCTGGTCCCATCCAATGGAAACAGTTAATGACAGTTGGAGACCAGG
>NW_023260170.1:0-39508 GCF_009762535.1 Notolabrus celidotus | reverse complement strand
TATTTCTAAAATTAGACACTTCCTATCTCAGAGCGACGCAGAAAAACTAGTCCATGCATTTGTTCCCTCCAGGTTAGATTACTGTAACTCCCTCTTATCAGGCTGCCCCAATAAGTCTCTAAAGATTCTTCAGCTAGTTCAAAACGCTGCAGCTCGAGTCTGACTAAAACTAGGAAGAGAGAGCACATCTCTCCAGTGTTAGCTTCTCTACACTGACTCCCAATAAAATGTAGAATAGAATTTAAAATCCTTCTTTTAACCTACAAAGCCCTTAAAAATCAGACACCCTCGTATCTTAAAGAGCTCATAGTGCCCTATTACCCCTCTAGAACTCTACGCTCCCAACATGCAGGCTTGCTAGTTGTACCTAAAATCTCTAAAGTAGTATGGGAGGTAGAGCCTTCAGTTATCAGGCCCCTCTCCTTTGGAATCATCTACCAGTCAGGGTCCGGGAGGCAGACACCCTCTCTACTTTTAAGAGTAGACTTAAACTTTCCTTTTTGATAAAGCTTATAGTTAGAGCTGGATCAGGCTTGGACCAGCTTTTGTCATGCTGCTATAGGCCTAGACTGCCGGGGGAACTGGCACACTGACACTGGGATCCTAGCTCACCTTCTTCCCCCCAACCCCTTCATCACTTACTTTAACTCTGCCTGTCCCATTAAAGTTACTAACCATAGACCTTTCTGGAGTCCCTGAGCTCCCTTGTCTCGTAGGTTCCTCTGAGCTGCCGTAGACGTCCTCCTGCTGTGGACGATGCTGGACTCCAGCGGCAACAGCTTCTACGACTCGTCTCATCACTATCACCTCTCTCTCTTACTCTCCTCTATCTGTCCTTTCCAGACCCAACTCAGTCGAGGCATGATGGCTGTCTAACATGAGTCTGGTCCTGCTGGAGGTTTCTGCCTGTTAAAGGAAGTTTGTCCTCACCACTGTAACTAGCTAAATACTGCGATGTGCAATGCTCATGATGGATTAAGGTGGGGTCAGACTGAGTCTTATCCTGTCTTGGTGTTGGGTCTCTGTTCATAATTTGACATAGTGTGGTCTAGACCTCCTATGTTTGTAAAAGCGTCTTGAGATAACGTTTGTTGTGATTTGGCGCTATACAAATAAAGATTGATTGATTGATTGATTGATTTCTCAGGGACTACTTTCAGGCGGATGAAGCCACTTTTGGTGCAGCAGGTGATTTGGTGCGGCAGGATGGTGTGTGTTGGAACGAGTGACATCAAACTCACAGTGTTGCTTCTCTTGGAAATGAAGGAACATTTCACCAAAGTAACAACGTGACTTATACACATGTCGGTAAATTCATCCACCCTTCTCAGTCTGCACTAGGGTTGCAAAGCTCTGGGAATTTTCATGGTTGGAAACTTTCCATGGGAATAAAGCAGGAGTTTACTAAACTGAAGGTTGGCTCTTAATAGGGAACTTAAATATAGTTGGGGAAAATATATTTCAGCATCATCCTGACTAAAACAACCAGATTGATTCATGCAAGTACAGTTGAATATCTCACATGCACATAGCACACTGCTTACTGCAGGGCTATTGAGACCACGCCCCCTACATGCACTGTGCATTCCTCCATCACATGAAGCACAGAGGATTTCTAGGATCCTGCAGAGGCTTGAGAAGCTTGAGGGAAGATGCTTTTTTATTTGCATGTTGAATGGGACTTTGTTGGGATTGGCATCACTATCACCGCTGTCTCTTACTCTCCTCTATCCCTCTCTCCAACACGGTCTCAGCAGATGGCTGTCTAACATGAGTCTGGTCCTGCTGGAGGTTTCTGCCTGTTAGAGGAAGTTTGTCCTCTCTGCTGTAACTTGCTAAATACTGTGAGGTGTAATGCTCATGGTGGATTAAGGTGGGGTCAGACTGAGTCTGATCCTGTCTTGGTGTTGGGTCTCTGTTCATAATTTGACATAGAGTGGTCTAGACCGGCTCTGTTTGTAAAAGTGTCTTGAGATAACATTTGTTGTGATTTGGCGCGATACAAATTAAGATTGATTGCGTTGTTGTTAATGTTTGAACGGGTTGAGTCTGGGGGATGAGTACAATTAACTCAACATTCATGTTTTTGTTCTTCAATGAAAGAATTGATTCTTCAATAAAATATTTAACACTTCTACTTACAAATAAATCAGTTTTAATTGTATTATTTTGGATGGATGTCTGCTGGATATGATACCATCCATCCATTATCTTGACCGCTTATCCCGTTAGGGGTCACGGGGGGCTGGAGGGTCGCCACCCTGGACAGGTCGCCAACCTATCACAGGGCTAACACAGAGAGACAGACAACCATTCATGCACACACTCACACCTACGGGCAACTTAGGGTGATCAATCAACCTGGTGAGGATGTTTTTGGACTGCGGGAGGAAGCCGGAGTACCCGGAGAGAACCCACGCATGCACAGAGAGAACATGCAAACTCCACACAGAAAGGAACCTTCCCTGGGCGGGGGATTCGAACCAGGAACCTTCTAGCTGTGAGGCAACAGCGCTACCCACTGCAACACTCTGCAGCCCTGGATATGAAACCTTTTCATTAAATGACCCTGAATTCCCATGGAAAGTTCCCAATTTGGAATATTTCCAAAATTCCCCAGCTTATCTTCCCATGGAATTTTGACCTGAAATGTTCCCCCACTTTGCAACCCTAGTCTGCACGCAGGACTTTGGACAGGAAATCGAACTCACCGGCTTTCAGCAGCACTATCTGGTCGTTCTGACAGAGGTCCATGAAGCCGTCGATCCGTTTGGCGAACTCCACCACGTACTGGATCGCCTCGGTGATCTTTACCGCGCAGAGCTGCCACATCAACTCCCGAGGCTGTGAAGATCACACGAAGAGAAGCAGAGCTCAGACATGATGGGAAAAGGGAAGGAGGCTAGAAGACAAAGTGATAAATATAGTGGAAGAAGGAGACATGAGGAGGTAAAGAAAGAAGAGGCAAGGAAGGGAGGAAAATATAAATATAACTACCCATTTCCATTCATCCCTTACGTTGGGATGGAGGTTAAACAATGCATCCACTAGAGGGCGCTCAAACGAGCCATAAGCATCCAGAAAACGACTAGAAGACTTTGTCTCTATCTTTTTGCACGTCAGACGTCAAGCATAAATATAGCACCTTTAAAAACAAATGTTTACAATGTTGTACTAAATTGGCTTAAATCCTATTTAAATGACCGGGACTATTTTGTGTCTATAGGTAAATACACATCTGAACGGATGAAAATCGTATGTGGAGTACCTCAGGGATCCATTCTGGGGCCTCTACTATTCAACATCTACATGCTCCCCTTAGGTCAGATAATAAGAAACAACCAAATAAAATACCACAGCTATGCAGATGACACACACATTTACATCACCATATCACCAGGGGATTATAGTCCCATACAAACACTGAGTAAATGCATTGAACAAATCAATGACTGGACGAGAGACAGAACTTTCTTCAGTTAAACAAAGAAAAAACTGAAATGATTGTTTTTGGAGGAAGAAAGGTTAAAGGTTACTGCTCAGCTCCAATCTGCACAGATGAAATGTTCAAACCAAGCCAGAAACCTTGGTGTACTCTTAGACTCAGACCTTCATTTCAGCAGCCACATTAAGACTCCTTAAGACTACACCTTAAGAATATATCAAGGATTAAAGGACTCATGTCTCAGCAGGATGCAGAAAAACTCGTCCATGCATTTATCTTTAGCAGACTAGACTACTGTAACGGGGTCTTTACAGGACTCCCTAAAAAGTCCATCAGACGGCTGCAGCTCATACAGAATGCTGCTGCTCGAGTCCTAACAAGGACCAACAAAGTAGACCACATCACTCCAGTTCTTAGATCCCTACACTGGCTTCCTGTCTGTCAGAGAATAGACTTTAAAATCCTGCTGATGGTTTATAAAGACCTGAATGGTTTAGGCTGATCTGCTACTACTTTATGAACCACCTCGACCTCTGAGGTCATCAGGTACTGGTCTGCTTTGAGTTCCTAGAGTCAGAAGGAAACATGGTGAAGCAGCGTTTAGTCATTATGCTCCACATATCTGGAACACACTCCCTGAAAGCTGCAGGTCTGCTCCAACTCTCACCTCTTTTAAATCAAAGATTAAGACTTTTTTATTTACCTCTGCCTTCCTATCTTAGATTATTTTAACCCACTTTAAATTAAAATTTTAATGTAATTTTTAATATATTTCTAATTTTCCTTTTCTTTTCTGTTTTATCATATTTGTCATTTTAATTGTGTTCTTTTATGCCTGTCTGAATGTCTCCAATGCTTTTAATGTGTTAATGTAAAGCACATTGAGTTGCCCTCGTGTATGAAATGCTCTATACAAATAAAGCTGCCTTGCCTTGCCTTGCCTTACAAAGTGCTTTGACAAACAGAGCATCGAATTTTAACGTTGCAAAGCAGAATACAACGGGAGGTTAAAAAGAATTAACGTCAATTAAAGAGAATGGAGTGGTGTGACAATAGACCAATAAATCATTGTTTAAGAGTTTTTTTAAGGGTTCATGAATAAAATAAATAAATAAAAAATAACAATAAAGAATGGATAAGTAAATAAAAGCATTAAAAGGACAATAAAAGATGACATCACAGGATGAAGTCACATAAAAGCAAGTCTGTAATAATTGGTTTTAAGAAGAGATTTGAAAGATGTCTCTCTTATCTCCTCAGGGAGGACGTTCCAAAGTCGAGGGGTTCTCATGGAGAAAGCACGTTCCCCTTTGGATTTGAGCCTCGACTTTAGAACAACCAAACCAACCTGAGGACCTAAGGCCGCGGATCTTTAGTCTTAATATAATCAAACGGATGAGTTATGATAACAAAATCAAACCCTGTACTGTTTTAGGAATAAAGAAATGAGCCATAGAGGCCAAAACTGCTTCTGTACCACATGCTTCATCCTGCTGCAGAAAAAAGGCATTTTAACACGGAGCCAGCCTCAAGTGGACACTCGAGGGACTGCAGTTTAATGCACTTCTGCGTTGGCTTCAGTTTCGAACACGGGGGTTCGTGCTTCGGACCCCGAACAGGATCAGGGCTTTGATAGAAAGCTACAGATGAAAAAAGGAAACACACCTTGCTCTGGTATCGCTCCACTTCATCCTTCAGGAAGTTCTGCCAGCTCATCTGCTGCAGCTCCTCCCTCAGGTACTGACACGTCTCCAGGTGAGACTTGGAGATGATCTGAGCCAGGTGATCTGCAGAACAACAGGAGACAGTGAGCTGGATTAAAGAACCGGGTATCAGGAAGTCCAAGACATAACTGTGAATCAAGATACAAAAGTCCCTGAATACCAATACTTTAATTTAAAAATGCATCATTATCCAGATCTCTGAACGTCCCCCTTTGCACTGTTTCACTTCAGAGCCACATCCACACACTCCACTCTGCTTTAAATGTTTCTCAAGTCAAACCAACCAGAGTTTCAGACTCTGAACTGTGAGACAAAGTTTGTCTTGCTTTCAAGAGTGCCTCAACGCTTCCTGTACATGCCCAACTGCAGCTCACACGCAGACTAATAATGAAAAGAGCGCCCGGGGGGGTTTGTGGCTCAGCAGATTTGTTCATGTACAGAGTCAGACTGTAGACTCAGAGCTTGTTAGCCTGTGGTTATTATTCCTGCTGCCTGCAGAGTTTGCAGAGACTCACTGCGGCTGTTTGATGGTTGGAGAACTTTCAGTGCCTGTTACTGTCGACATTTGTTAACCAAAAAGTGTAATTCATGTTCTTAAATCAACTCATCCTAAGACAGAGGATTGTTTTAATTTGCTGTTAAAGTGAGCGCAGTGACAGCTCAGTCTCTGCAGACTGCCCTGGACTCCAGGTAAAGGTTCAACCTGACTCCACTTCTATAAGACTTCTCTGCTTGTACAGGTATGCTTGTAAAACATCCATGGCTCCCTCCACGAGTGCCTGAAGATAAGCCTGCAGCACCTGACACCTGAGAGAGAGGTCCTTCAGTCCGTCTGGCTGTGTTTTTAGGCAAGATTGTGAGAGAGCCCACTCCCTTGACCGAAAAGCAACCCCACACATGAATGGTCTCAGGATGCTTCACTGTTGGCAAGACACAGGACTGATGGTAGCGCTCACCTCGTCTTCTCCGAACAAGCCTTCCTCCAGATGCCCCAAACAATGGGAAAGGGGATTCATCAGAGAAAATGACTTTACCCCAGTCCTCAGCAGTCCAGTCCCTGTACCTTCTGCAGAATATCAGTCTGTCCCTGATGTTTTTACTGGAGAGAAGTGGCTTCTTTGCTGCCCTCCTTGACACCAGGCCTTCCTCCAAAAGTCTTGGCCTCACTGTGCGTGCAGATGCACTCACACCTGCCTGCTGCCATTCCTGAGCAAGCTCTGCACTGGTGGTGGCCCGATCCCGCAGCTGTAACACCTTCAGGAGACGGTCCTGGCGCTTGCTGGACTTTCTTGGGCGCCCTGGAGCCTGTTTGGCAACAATTGAACCTCTCTCCTTGAAGTTCTTGATAATTGGATAGACGGATGACTGAGGTGCAATCTTACTCGCTGCTATAAACTTCCCTGTTAGGCCCTTTTTGTGCAATGCAATGATGGCTGCACGTGTTTCCTTGCAGGTAACCATGGCTAACAGATGAGGAACAATGGTGTCATGCACCATCTTCCTTTTAAAGTGTCCAGTCACTCAATCATGACAGATTGATCGCCAGCCTTGTCCTCATCAACACCCACACCTGTGTTAATGTGTGTGACACCTGTGTGTCATTGAAATGATGTTAGCTGGTCCTTTTGTGGCAGGGCTGAAATGCAGTGGAAATGTGTTTTTGGTAATAAAGTTCATTTTCAAGGCAAAGAGGGACTTTGCAATTAATTGCAGTTGAGCTGATCACTCCTCATAACATTCTGGAGTATATGCAAATTGCCATTATAAAAACTGAAACAGCAGACTTTGTGAAAATGAATAGTTGTGTCATTCTCAAAACTTTTGGCCATGACTGTATAAAGACAGAGAAGCTGTGTGTGTGTGTGTGTGTGTGTGTGTGTGTGTGTGTGTGTGTGTGTGTGTGTGTGTGTGTGTGTGTGTGAGAGGCTGACAGGTGATGCGAGTGTAACTGAAAGAGTCATGTTTGACCTCCGATGACCTTTAGAGAGTTTTTGTTTCATGAAATTGCTCGTATATTGTTGTGGTGGACAGACGAGCAGAATCTGGAATAGCTGTTTCAGTTTGACGTGTTTAAACTCGCTCATTTTCTCAAGCAAAGAAGACAAGACAGTCTCTTTAATTAAAATGTATTTTGTTTTGATTTTCTTCTGTATTTTTACAACGAAAAGACGTGCTGTGCGCTCCGACCCTGGTATCATATCATGTTGTACGTGTCATGTCATATCCTATCCTATCGTAACAAGTCTTGTCGTATCCTATCGTGTCTTATCCTGTTGAATCGTATCTTATCTTGTTGCATCCTAACATGTCGTGTCATATCCTATTGTATCGTGTAGTATCCTCTCTTATCGTATCTTATCCTACCGTAGTGTGTCATATCCTATCCTAACGTATCTTATTCTGTCCTATCGTAATGTATCCTTACGTGTCGTATCGTAACCTAACATGTCGTGTCCTATCCTTTCATATTGTGTTGTGTCGCATCGTATCCTAAGGGGTTGTGTCCTATTGTATCATAGTGTCTCTCTTATCGTATCTTATCCTATCGTATCGTGTCGTTTCTCGTGTTATTGTATCCTTACGTGTCATGTCGTATGCTATCGCATCGTATTGTTTTGTTTCCTAGCCTGTCGTATAATAACCTAACATGTTGTGTCGTATCCTATCCAGTGTTTCCCCTAGGTTTACAGCCTTGGGGGGGGGGCAGACTTTGCCACAACTATCTGTCTGTCTGTCTGTCTGTCTGTCTGTCTGTCTATCTATCTATCTATCTATCTATCTATCTATCTATCTATCTATCTATCTATCTATCTATCTATCTGTCTATCTATCTATCTATCTATCTATCTATCTATCTATCTATCTATCTATCTACCAAGTACTAACATCGTCAACATTTCACTCTTTTAACACTTTTGCTTTTGTAATATCTTATGTTAAATAATCTAGTCTGCAAAAAAGTCAAAAGAAAACATTCTTCATGTGACCACTATATCTGATTCTCTTGATTCAAATAAAAATGCCATGAACGCAAAATATAGGTCTGCATTGCACTATTACGACGGTCCCTGAATGCACCTGCAGTAACAGGCGCTCTGGACCTCTGGACAGACAGTCAGCTCACGGCACTCTGTGATGACAAGGAGTTGATCAAACTTACTGAATGTGTCTGATGTTTCACCAAACTGGATTAAATCAAGCTGTAGATGCAGAGCTTTTTGCGGTGAGAGCGGCAAAGACGTCAAATATGAAACAGACGTCCCCCGGTTGTGTTTTTGTCACTAACGCACACAAATCCTCAATGAAGAGGAGACTGGTTCACACAGCACACCTGCTGCAGGTAGAGACCAAGCTAACACTGCGCCCCTCCAATAATAACTCAGTCACAGGAATAAGCCAGTCACAGGAACGCATAGCTTTAATTTCTTAAGATTAGACGCACAGCGGGGAAAATATGAACTCTTAATGTCGGACGGTCCTTCTTAAGTTTTCATCTGAGTTTGTATTATCAGTGATGCACTTAAGCTCGTCATAGTCTCGTTTTCGTCTTGAAAAATCGAGTTATTGATGAACATTTATCGTATCGTTGTGCTGTGATGTGTGTATGTGAGAGCGCACGTGTTTGTGTGTCTGTGTGCGCATGGAGCGGAACGCTGCCATGCGATACAGAGAGCAGAGGAGCATAATGACATCCTGTCATGTAAATACGATCAATAACATCAGGATATTTAGTCTGTTTAATAAAAGAACAAGTGTAAGACCTGATCTATAAGAGAGGTAACCCTGAATTACTTCTGCTGTGATCTGGCGATATGTAGAAAATAAAATTTACTGAACTTCCAAGGGGGGCGGGGGCCGCTGTTGGGGGGGGCGCCCCGCCCCGCCCCCCTTGTTTAATGGTAGGGGAAACACTGCTATCATATCTTATTCTGTCCAATCGTAGTGTATCCTAAGGGGTTGTGTCCTATTGTATCATAGTGTCTCTCTTATCGTATCTTATCCTATCGTATCGGGTCGTTTCTCGTGTTATTGTATCCTAACATCGTATCCTGACGTGTCATGTCGCATCGTATTGTTTCGTATCATAGCTTAACATGTCTTGTCGTATCCTTACGTGTCGTGTTGTGTCGTATCTTATTATCTCCTATAGTATTGTATCCTAACGTGGCATGCCGTATTCAAACATGTCATGTTGCATCCTATTGTATCGAGTCATATCCTATCATGTCGGCTCTGAACATGTCGTGTCGTGACCTTGGACTGCATGAATTCAAGGTGTCTTGTAACCCCATGCAGGCCGCGCGTATAAACATAAAAACTTCAGACTGATATTTCAGTATTTGAAGCAGACTCCCTCCGTCCCCACCTCTCCTGCCACAGGTGGAGCGTCATCCTGTGGGACAGACTGGAGTCTGACAGAAACACTGCATGGAGCTCAGAGGGGATGAATCAGTCAGTTTATGATTCAGGTTAATGTTTTCATGTCTAATGAAGCAACAGCGTGGACATCCTGGATGAATAAAACACACCTTTATCACTGTGAGTCAGTTACACACAGGCTCAGTGTGTGTGTGTGTGATAGAGTCCTCCCTGCACACAGAACAAAACACCTAAACTTGTACTGAGTCATACTTGTGTGTTATGGCACAAAAGAAGCACCAAATGTTTGTGAACAAAGCTCAGATGTGAAATCTTTTCAGAGGAACAAACAGTGACTGTTGTTCTGTGCTGGTGCTAATTGTTCAGGCATGAATGAATTCATAAATACGAATTAGCAACAAAGACCAAAACAGCCCGGTGCAAAAACACAGTGAGCTCATGTCTCCTGGACGGAGGGGTGGAGGGGTGGAGGGGCGAGGGTGGAGGGGTATCACCAGAAATGCTTTGTCAAAGAAAGAAAAAGAAAAACACAGAATTTAGTTTGAAAAATCTCCAAGGAGCAGAAAGAGAAGATTTCCCCCATCGAGTGCCCCGCCACGTCCCACTCGGCCCTAATTAACAGACGGCTAATTACCACACAGAGATTTTAATGAGCTCTGAAGATGAGTTTCCAACCTCCTGCTATTTTAAACAACCTTTCTGTATCTGTTCGCCCCTCACTCCTCCTCCTCCTCCCTCCTCCTCCTCCTCGCTCCCTCACTTTGTTTCTTTGTCTTCTTTGTGGCTCCTCATCTCCTCCAGCTCTATTCCTACTCTCCTCCTCACCACTTTCAAGATATTTCCTCATCTCCTCTGAAAGTCGTTCCCTCCAGCCTTCTACAACCCTCTGCAACATGCTGTAGGAGGCCTTTTGTCTCCTTTAAAGCTCAATGTGTGGCTCCGTGAGTGGGTGCAGATTTTGTAACCATCAAGGCGGATCAGGGAGAATCAGACCTGAACAAGGAGTCCTCAGACAACAACAACAACAACAACAAAGGAAGTTATTTACAAATAACTTCCTTTGTTTCAACAGACTGGGTACGGACTGGGTTCTCTTTTTAAAGGAAACTTAAGACACATCTTTTTAATCAATTCAAGTTTCCTCAGTTCTTTCAGCAACTTCTTTTTATTGATCTATTTTATTTTTATTGTTTTTATTATTATTGTTGCATATTGTGTTCTTAACCTTAGGATTGTGGGGTGGATTTGGGGTCGGGGCTGGGGGTGGGGGTGGGATCTTTTTCTTAATTTATCCTATTTGAATTTGTTTTTATGTACAGCACTTTGTGTCACAATGTCATTGTATGAAAAGAGCTTTAGAAATAAAGTCTGCTTGCTTGCTTGCTTGCTTGCTTGCTTGCTTGCTTGCTTGATTGATTGATTGATTGATTGATTGATTGATTGATTGATTGATTGATTGATTGATTGATTGATTGATTGATTGATTGCTTGCTTGCTTGCTTGCTTGCTTGCCTGCCTGCCTGCCTGCCTGCCTGCCTGCCTGATTGATTGATTGATTGATTGATTGATTGATTGATTGATTGCTTGCTTGCTTGCCTGCCTGCCTGCCTGCCTGCCTGCCTGCCTGCCTGCCTGCTTGCCTGCCTGATTGCTTGCTTGCTTGCCTGCCTGCCTGCCTGCCTGCCTGCCTGCCTGCCTGCCTGCCTGCCTGCTTGCTTGCTTGCTTGCTTGCTTGCTTGCTTGCTTGATTGATTGATTGATTGATTGATTGATTGATTGATTGATTGCTTGCTTGCTTGCTTGCTTGCTTGCCTGCCTGCCTGCCTGCCTGCCTGCCTGATTGATTGATTGATTGATTGATTGATTGATCGATCGCTTGATTGCTTGATTGATTGATTGCTTGATTGCTTGATTGATTGATTGATTGATTGATCGATCGCTTGATTGCTTGATTGATTGATTGATTGCTTGCTTGCTTGCTTGCTTGCTTGATTGATTGATTGATTGATTGATTGATTGATTGATTAATTGATTGATTGATAGATATGGCTGGGAGCGGCCGAGACTACACAGCACCACCAGAGTTCAGCAAACCCACACAGGAATCTGAGATGCTGAGGACCGCTCCGACTGTATGGATCTTTAATCACTCAGTTAAATGTGTGTTTTGGTTAGCTGACAGAGCAGGGCGTCAATACCGCGGTTTCAAATCACATTACAGGTGCAAGACGTCCATTATATTTCATCATGACTTTTCCAAAACAAAAGGTTCTTCTGCGAAACATCAGTTCTCAGTTTGTCTCTACAGAAAGTCACGTGCCAAAAATGTCCTCCAGCTTTCTGAGTTGTGAAATTTGACGGTCTAGATCAGGCATGTCCAAAGTACGGCCAGGGGTCCATTTATTTATGGCCCCAAGCTTCCATCTTAAATTGTGTTATTCATAGCACAGAAATTAATCACATTCTGAATCATCTGTACATTTACAGTTTCTATCAAGCACACAAACAAAACTAAAGTCAATCCAGAAACATCTCAAAAAGCTTCATATGGACTTCCTGTCTAAAGCCAAGCTCTGGGAATTCTGCAAGACAGCAGTAAAGAAGAAACACAAGAACTCTTAAAGCTGACAGGTTTTCAAATTAAAGTCTTCATCATGATGTGAGAATGTTCTTGATGAACAGAAAAGTTCAGAAGACACAAAAGAGGACACAAGACAACCTGATCACACCATCAACTGTATAAATAATGGATGTAGTCTCTGTGACGTCACCCATCTGTTTCTGAAGCGCTGTTTTGAGGCCAATCATCGGCGGCAGCCATATTGGAAATGCTGAACTCAACCTAACTGCTGTTGAGCGGTTGTGACGTAAAGAGGCGGGCTCTGACATCGGATTCATATTTTTAGACCGGAGGTTGCTGCTTGGTCATTTCAAATCAATCCACGAAAGTATTGGGGTGATAATGACAGATGGGAGAGCAGCCTGAGGAGCTACTGATCCACATCACCACCAGCTCACTATACATCATCCAATGCATATCCCTGTAAGTAAAGTAAAACCTCCTAATCTATTGGGACTGAGATGATGTGATGAAGGTTATTCTCTTACCCAGTTCAGCCATAGACACGGTGGGTGATGTGTCCCCGTTGCTGAAGGAGCAGTACGGGAAGAAGCCGTTACCGGATCCATAGTCGCACAGCGGCTCTGGTTTGATGCCGTTAATATCGAGCCCTGACTGGTCAGGGGAGGGCTGGAAGTCCAGGTAGAATCCCCCTCCTCCGTCTCCTCCTCCTCCACCAGAGTCCGCCTGTTTTGGGAAAAGAAGGCTGGTAAATGAAAAGCTAGATTTTTAGGAGGATCCATTCTGCACAAACTCTGGAAAACAAGAACCACAGACCTTGGACGACACAGATCCTCCCTCAGGTGAGTTCTGTTCGATGTAGCCTCCCAGATCATCGGGCAGCTCCGTGAGCCCGGTGGAGGAGAGGCTGTAGTGCGGGGACAGCGGCTCAGCCTCGCCCGGGCTGGGGTGGGACAGGAGGAGGGAGCCCTGCTGCTGCTGCTGCTGCTGCTGCTGCTGCTGCTGCTGCTGCTGCTGGAGACGATGTTTCTGCACCTCAGCGTACAAACTGTCCCGCTGCTTCTTCGACATGCGACCAAACTTTACAGCTGAGTGACGGGAAGAAGGGAAGAGGAGGAGATTCATGTATTTAAATATATCCTGTACTGTTTATCAGAGTTCATCATAAAGCAGTGAAGATGCAGACGGGTTAAGAGGAGACGGGCAGATTCAACTGAACTGTCACCACGCAGTAAGGCACGCCATCGGTCCCGTTTCCAGCCATGATGTACACTTGAGGTCAAAATGATTAGCCCCCCAGGAATTCTGGAACATGTTCCTTAAATTCTGCCCAATGTTTGAATCATTGATAAAACTTGATATAAGTCAAACATTCACCAGTGTGCTTTAGTGGCTTTGGGACATTTTGGAATGTAAAATGCATTTTTAGGATAACTTTATATCAAATATAGTGAAAACTGGGGTGGTCGAAATTATTAGCCCCCCTGTGAATTTTTACTTTTAAAACACACCTGAGCAGTCAGTTTGTTTCCTAACAACACCTGAGCATCCAATCAGCATTGAGATTTACTTAAGGGACTCCAAACAGGGCACTTGAACACGTTATTGAGAGGGACTACTCTTACTAACCATGCCTAAGACAATGGAAATCAGTCCTGAGCTCAGAAAGAAGATAATTGAGGCTCATAATAAGAGGGAAGGCTATACTGTCATGTCCAGGTGTTTTACAGTGTCTACAACAGCTGTATGTTGCATCATTGCAAAGTACAAGGAGACAAACTCTGTTAGAAACAAACCTAGGCGAGGTAGAAAACACAAGATTTCAAGAACTCTGGAGAGGAAAGTAGTCAAAGATGTCAGCAAGAAACCCCGGACATCTAACAAGGTGATTGTTTCTGACCTGACCTCCTCTGGAGTTGATGTTTGAAGGAGCACAGTTGTGAGGGATCTTCATCGTAGTGGGCTTCAGGACCATCGTCCCAGAAGAACCCCTTTACTCAAAGAGCGGCACATCAGAGCCAGACTGAGGTTTACCCGAGAACATTTGAAAGGTAAAGATGAGTTTTTGAAGTCCATCCTTTGGTCTGATGGAACTTTTTGGGAACATGGATGTTGTTCATGTTTGGCCAAGAAAGGGAGAGTCCTTAAACCCTTAGAACACGGTCCTCAGAATTAAACATGGTGGAGGGAGCATCGTACTGTGGGGCTGTTTTGCAGCCTCAGGCACAGGGAGCCATGTTTGGGTGCATGGCATCATGAAAAAAGAAAGTTATGTTGACATTTTGAGGGATAATGTGAAGAACTCTGCTCTTAGTCTAGGCTTTGGTCGGCGCTGGGTCTTCCAACAAGACAATGATCCAAAGCTTACGTCATAATTGGTCCAACAGTTCTTAAAGGACACCAAAACCAAGGTCCTGGAGTGGCCCGTACAGCGTACAGAGCCCAGATCTAAATCATGCTTTTATATCCTCACGACTCGACTTCTGTAATAGCCTCCTGTATGGTCTTCCCTCCTCCCATCTACAAAAACTACAATACGTACAGAACTCTGCTGCCCGGCTACTCACCCACTCCCGCTCCAGAGACCACATCACCCCTGTCCTTCAACAGCTCCACTGGCTCCCCGTAAAACAGCGCATCCATTTCAAGATCCTGCTCACCACGTACAAATCCCTCAATAACCTGGCCCCCCCATACCTCCCTGACCTTCTCCGGTACTACCACCCCTCCCGCCGTCTCCGATCCTCTGACTCCAACCTCCTCACTCCCATCACTAAATCCAAGCACCGTACCTTGGGGGACCGGGCCTTTGCCATAGCCGCCCCCACCCTCTGGAACTCTCTCCCCCCACACATCCGTGCTTCTGACTCACTCCTTTCATTTAAGAAACAGTTAAAAACTTACCTTTTCAAACAGGCATTCCCCACACATTCATTTTTCCACCTCTTCCCTTGTCGTCTGCTTGTCTTGTATGTCTTTATTTGTATTTATTTATTTATTTGTAAAGCGTCTTTGAGTTATTTAAAAGCGCTATATAAAACTTAGGTATTAAATCCTGTTGAGAATCTGTGGTGGGTGCTCAAAGTGTAAATCAAAACAATCTGATTAAAATTAGAACCTCGAATGCAGCTGAACAGAATAATATCAAAATTAAATGTGGTTTACTGAATGTTAGATCACTGTCTGCTAAAGCTGTTTTAATAAACGAGATTATATCAGATAATCTCTTTGATATATTCTCACTAACTGAAACCTGGCTGGGTGAGAATGAATACCTTAGTTTAAATGAAGCCACTCCTCCTAGTCACCTTAATGCTCAAAACCCTCGAGTAACTGGCCGAGGTGGTGGAGTGGCAGCTATTTTCAATTCTAGTTTTCAGATTAACCCTAGACCCAGACTGGGCTGTTGCTCCTTTGAAGGCCTAGTTCTCAGCTTTCCCAATCCAGTTTCTAAAACAGTGCCACCAATCTTATTCGTTATAATTTACCGCCCTCCTGGCCCGTACTCTGAATTTTTAACTGAATTTTCAGAGTTTTATCTAATTTAGTCCTCAGCTCAGATCAAATAGTCATAGTAGGTGACTTTAATATTCATGTAGACGTTGATAATGACAGCCTTAGCATTGCGTTTATGTCCCTGCTGGACTCAATTGGCTTCTCACAGGTTGTTAACAAACCTACTCACCATTTCAATCACACCCTCGATCTTGTTCTGGCCTATGGTCTTGAAATTGAGGACTTATTAGTCTTCCCACAAAATCCGCTTTTATCAGATCACTGTTTAGTAACGTTTGATTTCCTCCTAGTAGGTTCTACTCAAGGTAATAAAAACGTAATAACCAGGAATTTGTCTGATAGTGCCGTAGCTAAGTTCAAAGAGGCTATCCCTGCTGCGTTAAACTCAGTATTTAGTCCAACCTTAGCTCAAAGCTTGTATACTAGCTCCAGTTCCTCTCAGCTACATCAGTTTGTAGATGATACTACAGGTTCTCTGCAGGTTACCCTAGACCTAATCGCTCCTCTTAAACAGAAGACTATTAGACGACAGAGGCTAGCTCCGTGGTATAATGCTCAAACCCGTGAACTAAAACAAAACTCTAGAAAACTAGAAAGATTATGGCGCTCCAATAAAACAACTGAAACCTGCTCACTCTGGAAGGATAGTCTTAATAAATATAGGAAGGCCCTGCAGCATGCTCGAGCTGCCTATTACTCCTCTCTAATAGAAGAGAATAAAAACAACCCTAGGTTCCTCTTCAGCACTGTAGCCAGGCTGACAGACAGTCATAGCTCCACTGAGCCATGTATTCCTTTAGCCCTCAGCAGCGATGACTTTATGAGCTTCTTTAATGATAAATCTTAAAGATTAGAGATCAAATTAGTAACCTCTTACCTTTAACTAGTGTAGGACCCTTTACCAACAGCGGGATCATTGAAACGGCGTTAAAGCCAGATGTATACCTAGACTGTTTTTCACCCATTGACCTTCCTGAACTGGTTTCAACAGTTTCTTCAGCTAAACCATCGACCTGTCTTTTAGACCCAATCCCAACTAAGCTGCTAAAAGAAGTAATTCCACTAGTTAGCAGTTCTTTACTAAGTATGATTAATATGTCTTTACTGACAGGCTATGTACCTCAATCATTTAAAGTAGCTGTAATTAAACCTCTCCTTAAAAAGCCCACTCTTGATTCAGGCTCCTTATCTAACTATAGGCCGATATCTAACCTCCCCTTTATCTCTAAAATCCTGGAGAAAGTGGTGTCAGTTCAGCTCTGGGACTTTCTTAAGAGCAACAGTTTGTTTGAGGACTTTCAGTCGGGGTTTAGAGCCCACCATAGCACAGAGACTGCACTGTTAAAAGTAACCAATGATCTACTAATGGCCTCAGACAGTGGTCTTCTTTCCGTACTTGTTTTATTAGATCTTAGTGCTGCATTCGATACGATTGACCATCAAATCCTGTTACAGAGATTAGAGCAACTAATTGGCATTACAGGGACTGCGTTAGCTTGGTTTAAATCGTACTTAACAGATCGATCTCAATTTGTTCACGTAAATGAAAAGTCCTCAGTGCAGACCAGGGTTAGTCAGGGAGTTCCACAAGGATCAGTGCTAGGACCAATTCTTTTCACCTTATATATGCTTCCTCTAGGTAACATCATGAGGAAGCACTCTATTAATTTTCATTGTTATGCTGATGACACTCAGCTCTATTTATCAGTGAAGCCAGAAGAAACCAATCAGTTATCTAAATTAGAAGCTTGTCTTTAAGACATAAAGACCTGGATGACCAGAAATTTCTTACTGCTAAACTCAGGAAAAACTGAAGTGATTGTTATTGGCCCCAAACACCTCAGAGAGACTTTTTCTAATAATATAAGTACCTTAGACGGCATTAGTCTGGCATCCAGCACCTCGGCTAGGAATCTAGGAGTCCTATTTGATCAAGATTTATCCTTCAAGTCCCAAATTCAGCAAATCTCAAGGTCAGCCTATTTTCACTTGCGCAATATTTCTAAAATTAGAAACTTCCTATCTCAGAGCGACGCAGAAAAACTAGTCCATGCATTTGTTACCTCCAGGTTAGATTACTGTAACTCCCTCTTATCAGGCTGCCCCAATAAGTCTCTAAAGATTCTTCAGCTAGTTCAAAACGCTGCAGCTCGAGTATTGACTAAAACTAGGAAGAGAGAGCACATTTCTCCAGTGTTAGCTTCTCTACACTGACTCCCAATAAAATGTAGAATAGAATTTAAAATCCTTCTTTTAACCTACAAAGCTCTTAAAAATCAGACACCCTCGTATCTTAAAGAGCTCATAGTGCCCTATAACCCCTCTAGAACTCTACGCTCCCAACATGCAGGCTTGCTAGTTGTACCTAAAATCTCTAAAAGTAGTATGGGAGGTAGAACCTTCAGTTATCAGGCCCCTCTCCTTTGGAATCATCTACCAGTCAGGGTCCGGGAGGCAGACACCCTCTCCACTTTTAAGAGTAGACTTAAAACTTTCCTTTTTGATAAAGCTTATAGTTAGAGCTGGATCAGGCTTGGACCAGCTTTTGTCATGCTGCTATAGGCCTAGACTGCCGGGGGAACTGGCACACTGACACACTGGGATCCTAGCTCACCTTCTTCCCCCCAACCCCTTCATCACTTACTTTAACTCTGCCTGTCCCATTAAAGTTACTAACCATAGACCTTTCTGGAGTCCCTGAGCTCCATTGTCTCGTAGATTCCTCTGAGCTGCCGTTGACGTCCTCCTGCTGCGGACGATCTGGACTCCAGCTGATACGGACGTGCTGGACTCCAGCGGCAACAGCTTCTACGACTCGTCTCATCACTATCACCTCTCTCTCTTACTCCCCTCTATCTGTCTTTCCAGACCCAACTCAGTCGAGGCATGATGGCTGTCTAACATGAGTCTGGTTCTGCCTGAGGTTTCTGCCTGTTAAAAGGAAGTTTTTCCTCACCACTGTAACTAGCTAAATACTGCGATGTGCAATGCTCATGATGGATTAAGGTGGGGTCAGACTGAGTCTTACCCTGTCTTGGTGTTGGGTCTCTGTTCATAATTTGACATAGTGTGGTCTAGACCTCCTATGTTTGTAAAAGCGTCTTGAGATAACGTTTGTTGTGATTTGGCGCTATACAAATAAAGATTGATTGATTGATTGATTGATTGAATGTCCATGCTCAGAAACCATGTATTTTGGACCAGCTGGAACAATTTGCATTGGAAGAATGGGCCAAAATCCCTCCAGAGACATGTGCTGACCTTGTAAAGAACTACTCTAAGAGGTTGTTGTCCGGTGTGGCTCAGAACGGGCGCACTATTGACTACTTAGGGCCAGGGGGGTAATCATTTTGGACATGCCATTTTTACCTTTTCTTGTTTCAATTCATTGCATCAATAAAATATCCAAATCAAACATAGTGAAGATTTTGATTAAGGTATTTTGGAAACAAATAAACTATAAACACTTGTTTTTAATGATAATTGTCATGGAGAAATATGGTTTCATCTGGTTTCACAAGGGGGCTAATCATTTTGGCCTCAACTGTAAAACATGATATTATAACAATACAGAGTGGT
This sequence comes from Notolabrus celidotus, assembly GCF_009762535.1. NCBI lineage: Eukaryota > Metazoa > Chordata > Actinopteri > Labriformes > Labridae > Notolabrus > Notolabrus celidotus. Next base: position 20,283 of record NW_023260170.1, on the reverse strand, counting down.
TTATATAAAGTGGATCTCTGTTGGTGTGTGTGTGTGTGTGTGTGTGTGTGTGTGTGTGTGTGTGTGTTTCTCACCGTCTCGGGACATGCCCACAGTCAGACATTTCTGCAGGCGGCAGTGTTGGCAGCGGTTGCGGCTCGTTCGGTCGATCAGACAGTTTTTCTGGCGAGGACAGGAGTAGGCGGCGTTACTCTGCTGACTCCGCCTGAAGAAACCCTGACAGAGGAGGAGGAGGGAAAGTGAGATCTTATTTTAAAGGTTTTACATGGTGGTGTGTTCAGACGGCGAAAACCACGGTCAGGCCGACTCCTTTCTTCGCCACACTTAAAAGTCTGGGATACGTTCCTCCGCCTCCTTCCTGCACAGATCCCCCCGTACGCACGATCCATACGTCTCTCTCTCTCCCTCTGTGTGTTTGTGTTCTGATAAATCTCCATCCTCTGCTCGTTGGCTGCGAGATGAGCCTCCAGCTGCAGACGACAGCTGCTGCAGTTTAACACACAGACTTGTTTTGGGAACCGATCTAACCAGCAGAACGTGTTCTGTGCCAAACGGTTGAGACTGATGGTCCAAAGTGAGTGTCAGATATTTCCTCTGCTGCCGTTTAGGAGACTCAGGCAGGCTGAGACAGAGAGGAAGACACTGAGCAGCTGTTCTTGTAAGAAAGAGAGAGCAGCTTTGGATGATGTGAGGGAGACTGATTGTATCCATACTAGGAAATAACACATTGGATTTAAAGGTGACATATCATGCAGAATGGACTTTTTAATGGTTCTCTACCTGAAATCTGTGTCCCTGTCTACAAACCCCCTGAAAAGTCAAAGACTCCATTCTGCCCCTGTTCTGATTTCTCCACCTTTCTGTAAATGTGTGCTGAAACCAGCCGTTTCAGTTTTCAGTGTTTTTCATACGTCACAACGCCATCCGGTCTGTAACAGGAAGTCAGAGCTCGGAGCTTGTTCAGCCCATAGACTGTATAAAATACAACTCAACCCCTCCTCCGTTTTTCATTCCCTGCACACATGTGTGCTAACAAGGAGCTTAGGAGGGAGGCATGCTAGTTGTAGGCTGTCTTAATAAACACAAAGGTCGCTTTGACTCCCCACGTCTGCAGATTTGAAGATCTAGTGGATGATTTTTATTTATCATGGATAAGTGCTAGCGCTAGTTAGCATAGCTACATAGCTACATGTCGTAGCTGTAGCTGTGTACCAAGACACACGTCGACATACTGACAAATAAAACAACAAGAAACACTAAATCTGTGACCAATCCTTCAGAAAGGTCCCGCTGCCTTTCTGGCAGAGGTCGGTTTGACTCCCCACGTCTGCAGATTTGAAGATCTAGTGGATGATTTTTATTTATCATGGATAAGTGTTAGCGCTAGTTAGCATAGCCACATAGCTACATGTATGTAGCTGTGTACCAAGACACACGTCGACATGCTGACAAATAAAACAACAAGAAACACTAAATCTGTGACCAATGGTTCAGAAAGGTCCTGCTGCAGGCGCCTCTCCGTCAGGATCAGATTCTGGATCAGATTCAGAGGGTTGAAGTAACGCGGGTCTGTGAGCAGCCGTGTATATTCAGCCAACATGGAAACATTAGATCAACGTGCTGGACAGCTGAGGCCACACCCACTTCCTGAGGGGGCGTGGTCAGAGAGAAAACAGACTGTTCTGAGGAGGGCTGAAGAAGAGGGTTTTTCAGGCAGACCAAAATCTGATTTCAAAGTGTTTTTTTGAGCATAAACTTTAAAGACATGTTTTGGGGACCTCTTAGACCAATATATGTTGATGAAAAAAGCGTGATATGTCACCTTTAAGCACGGCAGACTTTATATGGATGTGGTTTTTTTTACACTTTTAATGATAAAGACGTTAAACGTTACTCAATTCAGGCTTCCTGTCTGTGACGTCATCGCCACACGCCAGCAGACAACAAAACATAGCATGGCAGACGGCAGAGGAGAAGCCGGCGAGCCAGAAATGATCAAGCCACCATTGCGGTCCAGGTTGTCAAATTAATGTTTTTATTATGATGTGAAAATGTTCTTGATGAACACTAAAAGTTCAGAAGACCCAAAACATAATCAAAATTATGAAATGGCAAAATTTAGTGCATAAAAAATGTTCAGAGTGCAGGAAAATAATGATTTAGTTCTTAAAATGTTGTCTGCTGATCAGAAAAGTCTTAATGGGGACATATCACGCTTTTTTTCATCAACATATATTGGTCTAAGAGGTCCCCAAAACATGTCTTTAAAGTTTATGCTCAAAAAAACACTTTGAAATCAGATTTTGGTCTGCCTGAAAAGTCCTCTTCTTCAGTCCTCCTCAGAACAGTCTGTTTTCTCTCTGACCACGCCCCCTCAGGAAGTGGATGTGCCTCGGCTCTCCAGCACGTTGATCTAATGTTTACATGTTGGCTGAATATACACGGCTGCTCACAGACCCGCGTTACTTCAACCCTCTGAATCTGATCCTGACGGAGAGGCGCCTGCAGCAGGACCTTTCTGAACCATTGGTCACAGATTTAGTGTTTCTTGTTGTTTTATTTGTCAGCATGTCGACGTGTGTCTTGGTACACAGCTACCAACATGTAGCTATGTGGCTATGCTAACTAGCGCTAGCACTTATCCATGACAAATAAAAATAATCCACTAGATCTTCAAATCTGCAGACGTGGGGAGTAAAACCGACCTCTGCCAGAAAGGCAGCAGGACCTTTTATGAAGGATTGGTCACAGATTTAGTGTTTCTTGTTGTTTTATTTGTCAGTATGTCGACGTGTGTCTTGGTACACAGCTACAGCTACAGCTACAGCTACAGCTATGAACATATAGCTATGTGGCTATGCTAATTAGCGCTAGCACTTATCCATGACAAATAAAAATCCTCCACTAGATCTTCAAATCTGCAGACGTGGGGAGTCAAAGCGACCTTTGTGTTTATTAAGACAGCCTACAACTAGCATGCCTCCCTCCTAAGCTCCTTGTTAGCACACATGTGTGCAGGGAATGAAAAACGGAGGAGGGGTTGAGTTGTATTTTATACAGTCTATGGGCTGAACAAGCTCCGAGCTCTGACTCCGTGACAGACCGGATATTGTTGTGACGTAACAAAAACACTGAAGTCTGAAACAGCTCGTTTCACACACATTTACAGAAAGGTGGAGAAATCAGAACAGGGGCAGAATGGATTCTTTTCATTCTCGGGGGGTTTGTAGACAGGGACACAGATTTCAGGGAGAGAACCATTAAAAAGTCAATTTTGCATGATATGTCACCTTTAAAAACAACATGAAAAAGAAGTGGGATGAAATCCAGATCGTGATCCTGCCACAGAAAAATAATGAGACAATATTTTTCCCACATTGCCCGAACATTTTCCTCCAGAAGAAGATAAAGTTTTCAAATGTTTACATGGCTTGTGGAGAACTGAGGACTACCTAGTTACTGATTTATTGAGAACAAAAAATGTAAATAATTGTTATATTGTTATATTTCATATATAACTTTTATGATTCCAAAGTCTCAGTAGGAGCCACTGGCCCTGAGGTATTCTGACAACATCAAATGTGGCCCTCTTTGAAAAAAGTTTGGACACCCCTGCTTTAAGCCTTTAATTCTACAAGTTGGCAGTAGATGCATGTGTTGATTGATCGGCTGAGCATGTAAAATAAACCCTTATTGATGTCGTTGCACGAAGATTGGACTTCATTAATTCATCCTGATGAGGAGGACGCGTCAGCTGAGTCCAGGTAAAGCGGCCCCTCAGTGGTTTATAGGTGTTTTGTTTCGTTTGGCGAAAGCAAGCCTCTACATCTATAATACACATTTTATAGTTCCTCCATATTTGGAGTCGTAGAGCTGTAAAGGTGGCTCTGTCTCTGGGATCTGAACGTGAAAACAAGCAGCAGAAAAGGTGAATCATTATCTGAGAGTCTCATTGCACACATCCTCGCCTCTGCAGTCGCTATGACACAACGCTTCCTGCTCAGACTGATCAAATCGGCAGCAGCTGTTCGTTTACGAGGTGTTAATTTGCCCGTTGTGCCTTTAAATGTTGAGCTGTGTTCAGACTGAGAGAGCGAGAACATCTGCGTCGCGTTACTCGCCCAACAACCGCAGGATCGTTCGTGCTTACGTGTTTACTGCATTCAAATATTTTCCTCTCCAGCATCATCGGGCAACCGAGCGCTGTACTGTCTGAGTCTCTAACATCATGTGAGAGAGCGCACCGCTCGGTCACCCTCACGGCCTCCTGCAGAAACCGTGTGTGTGTGTGGACATTTTGGACGGACCTGAAACAAACAGATCTGAAGCATGCAAAAATAAAAAGTCTGAATGCCGTTGGAAGGAGATGAAAACATCTTCTCAAAGCTTGTTTCTGTTTGAGCCTCGATTAATAATTAAGAAGTCAAACCCAGGGCGTCTGGAGAGTCTCAAAGCTGATCGGTTTTGGCAAAACATTCATGCAAATTTCTCTCCAGTTAGAATCCTCTCACATGTATGTTGGATACCACATGTATTTTTGGATGTCTTCAAGTATTCTTCACTCACAAACTGGTGCAGTAAGGCTTACCTTGCAGCCCTCGCAGGTGATCACTCCATAGTGGATCCCCGAGGATTTATCTCCACAGATCTTACAGGGAATGATTTCAATCTGAGCTGCAGACAGAGAGAGAGAGAGAGAGGGAAAACAAGTCCGGATCATTAGAAACATCAAATATCAGTCATCAGGAGTAATGTTGGATTCATTAGAAAGGCAGATTTATTCTTGGGTTTGTTGTGATTCTGCTGCAGAAAGAAATACTTCAAACCCTGCACTGCACATGTTTTCACTCCACCAATCAAAGCAAGACACAAAGTCTGAAAAATGAAGCGGACTGGGGCGCTGGTGGCCTAGCGGTCTAAGCGCCCCACGTACAGAGGCTACAGTCCTCGTTGCAGGGGTCGACCATTTCCTGCATGTCTTCCCCCGCTATCTACTCCCCACATTTCCTGTCTCTCTTCAGCTGTCCTGTAAAATGAAAGCCAAAAAATATATAACTTTAAAAATGATGGGGACAAACATGATCCGCCTGCAGAAGCAGAACCGTCAAAGTAAGACCGAGGGGTCACACGTAGACTCCAACAGGACACGTCCTCACTCAGGCAAATTTAAACACAGCTGAGGACGGTTTGACCAAAAGGAAACCGACACAGAGATGCAAAACAACTGGTGGAACAAAACAGAGTCTGCAGGCCAATGCTCTTATTCTGTTACTATGAGCTCCAAAAACTAACCTCCAAACTCAGAGAGCCACACACAGATTCAGGCTCCCTGCACCGGGCTGCAGACACTGGCATGTCTTTGTTTATAAGGGGATTCTTAACTTTTATTCATTTAAAAAATACTGGAAGCTTCAGTCTCCTCTCTGTCTCCTGCAGAAACCTGCTGCAGGAGAGCCTGGGTTTGAGGGAGCGTGTCTCTTTGAAGGTTTTTAAAAGCAGACTGAAGGCGTTGGAGGAAGATGCATCAGCTTGTAGATCAGGGCCGGCTCTTCCAATAGGCAATATAGGCAAATGCTAAGGGCGCCGTGGCCTCTAGGGGGCGCCACAAAAGAGGGAAAAAATACCTTAAATATAATTGTATTAAAACTAGTTATTACTATTAACTCTTCAAATGGAAAAGCTCACATTGATTCAAATGTAAAGCAATGGGGCGGCCCCATGATGTGACCCCAGAAAACATGTCAAAACGACCGAAACTGTCCGGAGCACAGGGGAGAAAAAAAAGAAAAGAAGAGCAGGAAAAACGTGAGAAAGAAAGAGGTTAAGTAAAGATACAGTCATAACATGAAGCAAGCATCAGTGGGAGAAAAGCTAGGAAAGTACAGCTGTAGCAGGAGAGGGGAGGCTGAGTAGGTAGTGGATGCAGTAATTAAAATCCACCACTAGAGGTCTCTAAAATGCCTGTTTTGTACATAGTTTTGTAAATAGTTGTGGAAAGGTTTTTTATATAGCTTTTGTATATATTTTATTTAGTTTTTGTATATAGTTATTGCAGAGTGTAAATGTAGCCTATGCATATAGTTTTTGTGAGCAAACTGTGTGGTTATTTAAATTGTTTGATGTTGATTGTTTTATTTGTAATTTATTACTATCATTATTGTTATTATTATTAGGCAAGGCAAGGCAAGGCAGCTTTATTTGTATAGTGCATTTCATACACGAGGGCAACTCAATGTGCTTTACATTAAAACATTAAAAGCATTGGAGACATTCAGACAAGCATAAAAGAACATAATTAAAATGACAAATATGATAAAACAGAAAAGAAATATATTAGAAATATATTAAAAATTACATTAAAATTTTAATTTAAAGTGAGTTAAAATAATCTAAGATAGGAAGGCAGAGGGAAATAAAAAGGTCTTAATCTTTGATTTAAAAGAGGTGAGAGTTGGAGCAGACCTACAGCTTTCAGGGAGTGTGTTCCAGATATGTGGAGCATAATGACTAAACACTGCTTCACCATGTTTCGTTCTGACTCTAGGGACTGAAAGCAGACCAGTACCTGATGACCTCAGAGGTCGAGGTGGTTCATAAAGTAGTAGCAGATCAGCCTAAACCATTCAGGTCTTTATAAACCATCAGCAGGATTTTAAAGTCTATTCTCTGACAGACAGGAAGCCAGTGTAGGGATCTAAGAACTGGACTGATGTGGTCTACTTTTTTGGTCCTTGTTAGGACTCGAGCAGCAGCATTCTGTATGAGCTGCAGCCGTCTGATGGACTTTTTAGGGAGTCCTGTAAAGACCCCGTTACAGTAGTCTAGTCTGCTAAAGATAAATACATGGACCAGTTTTTCTGCATCCTGCTGAGACATGAGTCCTTTAATCCTTGATATATTCTGAAAGTGATAGTAGGCGGACTTTGTGATGGTCTTAATGTGGCTGCTGAAATGAAGGTCTGAGTCTAAGACTACACCAAGGTTTCTGGCTTGGTTTGAACATTTCATCATTGCAGATTGGAGCTGAGCAGTAACCTTTAACCTTTCTTCCTCCAAAAACAATCATTTCAGTTTTTTCTTTGTTGAACTGAAGAAAGTTCTGTCTCGTCCAGTCATTGATTTGTTCAATGCATTTACTCAGTGTTTGTATGGGACTATAATCCCCTGGTGATATGGTGATGTAAATGTGTGTGTCATCTGCATAGCTATGGTATTTTATTTGGTTGTTTCTTATTATCTGACTTAAGGGGAGCATGTAGATGTTGAATAGCAGAGGCCCCAGAATGGATCCCTGAGGTACTCCACATACGATTTTCATCCGCTCAGATGTGTATTTACCTATAGACATTATTGTTATTATTGTTATTATTCACTTATTTACAAGTTTTTATTGTGTAGTTAGGATATTTATATTTTATTTCATATTTTTTTGTATTTAAGTATGTAAATTCTGTGACATGTTACCTTACAAATTAAAGACATTGATAAAAGCAATGCTATTCGATTTCTTTTGTAAGTGCATGTTAATCGCCGATGGAGGGGGGGCGCCATTTAAAATCCCGCCTAGGGCACCACATTGGGTAGAGCCGGCTCTGTTGTAGATTGACTTGATTTGACTGATGACTTTTGTTCTTCATGATATGTTGTTAGAATTCTGTGTTTGTCTGTAACTTTGCTGGAACAAGCTGCTGCTGATCTCGTCCAGGACACACGTGTAAAAGAGATTCTTAATCTCAGTGTGGTTTTCCTGGTTAAATAAATAAAAGGAAATAAAATAGACACAGCGGACCTTCGTTAGCGCCTCTGCACAGTTGGAAGTCAGACATTCACTTGAATCACAGCTGTTTGAACCTTTAGAGGTTAACTTTCCACACTGCAAAGTTTGTAATCAACTCAGAGATTTTAAATCGATAGTTCTGTGATCAGTAGCGATCTTGTAAGACGGCTTACATCAAGGTGCTACGATGATGTTTATGTTTAAGTTTATTTATTTGCACAATTAAAAGGAAAACACACGAAAAAGAGCAAAGATAAATAATATAGTGTAAAGGAAGAGGCAGAAAACTCAGAGAGCTTTATATCAAAAATCAATTAGAAGATAACCTAAATTGACACATAAGGACAATAGTTGATACTAAAAATGAAATTTAACAATTAATATAATTACAGTTATTACACCAACAGAATTCAAAAGTACAAAATATGAATATGTTGTGTATGGACACATGTAGGGGTGACCCCAAATAGTGGAATATTGGACGATTGGTTCTAACGAGTCTTAGTCGACTGCCAATCTCATAGTTGAATATTTGCATATGAAACGTGGATCATTCCATTCAAACCATGGGGGTGCTCAATGTCTAATGTTACATTATTTTCCTGTTTCCTGTAAAAATAGTGTCTCATATCCTATTTTAATATAAATATAGACTTATTGAATGTAATTTTGAGAACAGCTCTTGAAGTGTTAAATCTCCTTAAAGTGGTAATTAAATCTCCCCTGGTAATTAAAGGTGGACTCTCCCATTTAGCAGGACCTGTGGAGCAGACGTACCTCAGCTGGTCTTTAAATCTTTCTACGTTCATGGCAGCTCAAAATGTCAGGAAATAAAACTTCAGTTGATCCTAAAAAACTAGTGATGAAGATGAGGAGCAGCTTCATGAAGAGGGCTGTGAGATCAAGGATTACCGGACCACACAAAAACTGTACGGGGCCAAAAGAACCAGGAGGGATACCCCAAAGCTGTCTGAAGCCTCAGAAACAATCCACAGCATCCCATCCACCTCCACACCATCAGAGAGGATATTCTCAAAGACAGGATTTACAGTCAACAGAGACAGGAGCGCACTTCTGCCCGTACACACGATGGTTTTCCTCACGTACAGTTTGAAAAGACTCAAGCGGACAAAGACGAGATGAAAGACTGTTTGAAAAGGTTCTGTTAAGAGATTTAAAAACCCTTTAGCTGGTTCAGGTTTGAGTTGGACAGACTACCCTCTGCAGTGCTGCTCTCTGCTGTGTGAACACTGTTTAAATATCTCCTGATTCCTTTCTCTATAGTGGAGCGTTGTTCCATGTTTAACTGATGGTGGCCTTATTTGAGTTTTCTCTCCTTCATCACCTCGTTGTTTTTGTAATATAGATTTAAAAAATCTAAGTTTTATACTTATAATATTCTGTTGTCCCTTTTACTTTAAGCTATGAGTCTCTTAATTGTAAAGGGTTATGTGTAATATTGTCATGAGGTCACCATCATGCAGACTTTGGGTCAATAAGGAAAAAACAACAAACATTCCACTATTCATCCACTACGGGCAAAATCTGATGGATCAGATTCCACTAAGCAAATCCTTAGTCAGGGTCACCCCTAGACACCTGTTTATGAATATGAGGTTGAGCATGATGAGTATTGAGAATTGACTTCAACAAGTAACACATTTAAGAGGAGGAAGAAATAGAGTTTGACAAGTTGAATAAGACCTGTGAATTTAATTTGAAGTAAGACTTGAAGTGATCAGGGATATTCCCTTCACGTTGTATTTTTATACAAAAAAACACATACATTAAATCTCTGAAAGTCTGCCACTCCTCTTTAGTGTGTGTGATGTTAAAATTCTCTTTTAAAAACTTTTCAGTTCAGATTTTTAAACTCTGGTGAGAGCGCTGAGATTCAAGAGGAGATCCAACTTCCAACTGCGCATGCACGACTGCTCCGTGCACGACTGCTCCATGCACGACTGCTCCATGCACGACTGTTCCATGCACGACTGCTCCGTGCACGACTGCTCCGTGCACGGCTGCTCCATGCACGACTGCTCCATGCACGACTGCTCCATGCCCTGCAGGCCTGCAGAGACGCCTCTCACACGCTGCTGTGTTGAAGGAACTCCTGCAGCAGCTCACACTCACGATGCTACGCCGTTAAAATATCAGTTCATGAGAGAAAGAGCTCGTCTTTCAGGGAGACATGTGTGTCCACAGTTTATCAGACTGACACTGAAAACACACTGACTGACTCTGTGTGTGTGTGTGTGTGTGTGTGTATGTGTGTGTGTGTGTGTCTGTCTGTATTTATACACTCAGCAGCTTGTAACAGTGACAGCTCAACTCTGAGCCGCTAAATTTAGCAGAGGGAAGTTATGTAAGTGTGCAGCCACAAACACACACACTGTAGCTACACACAAGCTTACAAACACACACAAGCTTACACACACACACACACACACACACACACACACACACACACACACACACAAATAAGGTGTGGAGTCTGGAGACTAAGGGGAAGGAAATATAGTTTCCAGCTGTTTGTCTCGACACGTAAAAGCATGCACGTCTGTCTGCTGTTAAATTCTAGTTTTGGTCCACAGTAGGAGTCAGATATGTGTAGTCAGATATATGTAGTCAGATATGTGTAGTCAGATATGTGTAGTCAGATATGTGTAGTCAGATATGTGTAGTCAGATATATGTAGTCAGATATGTGTAGTCAGATATGTGTAGTCTGATATGTGTAGTCAGATATGTGTAGTCAGATATGTGTAGTCAGATATGTGTGTGATGATATAAAGTGAGTCTGTGGTGATGGCGGATTGGAACCTGGAGAGGATAAGCAGGACCCAGATGCAAAGTGGAACTACCAAGGAGCAGACTGTGTTCTGTGTTGTTGTTGTTGTTGTTGTTGTTGTTGTTGTTGTTGTTGTGTGTCTGTCTTCAGTTTGGTTGACGTCTCCTAAACTAAGCTCCATTAGTGATTTAATCTCCCTCTCTGTTTTCCTCCTCTCTGAGTCTCCTCTTTGCCGTAAGCCAGAAATCTAAAGTTTTTTACTCCTAATAAATTATGATAATATAAAAACATCTCCCACATGTTGTTTACTGATTTAGAAAGCTAATGGTAAATAATAATACATTTTGCCACAGGGTCAACAGGCTGAGCTGACATGTACAGGGACTCTGATCTGGTTTGACTTGTGACCTGCTACAGGGTGCTGACCAATCAGAATCAAGAATTTTACAAAGGGGGGAAATATGATGAAATAAAACGAAACCTGAGTTCATAAATAATAAAAATTAAAAGCAATAATAATAAAAAAGAATAAAACAAATAATTATTAATATTATTATTACAGTGAAAGACTATAACAATAATATTAAAAGTAAATGATAATAATAATAATAATAATAATAATAGACAATAACAAATAAAAATAATAACAATAAAGACAATAATAATAATATCAATAATAATGATTGTTATTACAATGAATGAGTGTAATAATAATAATAATAATAAAAGTAAATAATAATAATAATAATAATAATAATAATAATAAAATACCATGAAAAATAATAATAGACAATAATAATAATGACAATAATAAAATGCAATAATAATCATATTAATAATAATAATAATAATAATAATAATTATTATTATTATTATAATTATTATTATTATACAATTAAATAACTATAATAATAATAATAATAATTATTATTATTATTATTATTATTATACAATTAAATAACTATAATAATCATATTAATAATAATAATAATAATAATTATTATTATTATTATTATACAATTAAATAACTATAATAATAATAATAAAATACCATAAGAAATAATAATAATAATAATAATAATAATAATAATAATAATAATAATAAATGTATTTATATAGAACCTGTAGTTTACAAGGTGATTTAATATTTAGGCATACAAGAACACTAAGCACAACAACCCAAAAGGAAAAGAACCCTAACAATTATTTAACCTAAAATCATCAGAAACCATAAGAACCTATGAGAACCCAGGCAACACAAGAACCCAGTAAATTACACTGAGACCTAAAGGACAGAGGAAGTGATGATTCACACAATAAAAGGAGAAATAAACTATAAAACAGTCTTTATAGAAAGATAAAGGAGATAGAAATGTTAAAAGGGACAAAAGTATTTAAAGATAACAGCGGTAAAGCAAAATGAAGTAAAACAACTGAAAGCTAAAAGGCAGTAACAGAACCAAAGACACTAAAAAGAGATCAACACAATCATAAAGGAGATAAAGGCGATGGAAGCAGACAGAATAAACACAGAAACAGAAGCAGAGACTGAGTTAAGGAAGCAAGTGGAGGAAATAAGACTGGATTAAAGTGATGGTTATTTTTCACTTATCATCAGGAGTCAAGCTTCAGATCTAACCTCATGTGAACTAACAGAGTTCAGTCTCCTCTCAGGTCTCTCCAGTTCACTCCCGGTCTTCCTGTCCCCGTGTGCCTCCCACTCTCTCCCCCCTCCCTCACAGACGGACTGACCACCTGACCCAGTGAATGAATGTCTACGTGATCCTCCGCTGAACTCGCTCAACCTCAGCGGACTCAGATTAACTCCAGCTCTGTGTGTGTGTGTGTGTGTGTGTGTGTGTGTACTACAGAGCGACAGGAGTTTTCTCTCAGCTGGTATTAAATCCATGGCAGAGAATAATCCTCAAGAAGAAACTGTGATTCAGAGTCGTGAACCCGGCCGCACAGCAGGAGGGATGAAAGATAGAAAACACACAATGAGCTGAACAATGACAGAGACGAGTCAGATGACATCAAGTGCAGAGCTGTTACGTTTCCATGATGTCTTTTAACTGGAGGCAAAATCAGTCTCCAGATTTGAACTGCAGGTTAAAGTTTACTTCCATTACAAGTAAAAGTGCATGTCAGTGCAAAACAAAATATTCAAATCCTCCTGTTGGTGCCAAAATGTGTGTTTCATTGAGGTCTGTGTGATGTGTTTCAGGCAGAGACCTCGAGCTCATGTTAGAACGCCATCTGCCAAGTTGTTGTTGTTTACATTCAGAGGAAGGAAGTTCAATTTTAGGATGCTCTTGTTTTAGTTTTTGTTTGTCTTGGTGAGATATTTTAAAATGAAATCCTGCAGGTCTCTTTTAAACGGTTTACTCATCCTCTCAGTGCTCACTCTGCTGCTTTCAGTGTTTTTATTTTGTATTTACTTTAATGACTCAGTTTGAAGTTAAAAATAACATCTGGTGTATCTTAAATAAGTTGTTTTTATTAACATTATTATTAACCAGTCCTTCCCCTTTATTTTTGTGATTGTTGCGGCCCAAAAAGCCTGATTTCGTGACAGCTTTTTGAAAAAATTGCAGTGAAAGTTGCACATTCTGTGATTTTTTTTCTCAGGTGCAAGTAAATATGACTTGACTCTCAGAAAAATGCCATGAAAGGACTGTATTGCACATTTACGACGGTCCCTGAATGCACCTGCAGTGACAGGCGCACTGGACAGACAGTCAGAACATCCAAGCGCTCATTAATGCCACTTCCTCATCACCGACCAATCACAATCAAGAAGGGGCGGGACTTCTGATATCAGCTTTGTCAACAACAATTACAATTCCAAATCAGTCGATATTGATAATTATCACGATACACATCAAATCATTATTTTATTTAAATTTAAAGGCAAATGTTTGGTCCATTTAAAGGTGACATATCACGCTTGTTTCATCAACATATATTGGTCTAAGAGGTCCCCAAAACATGTCTTTAAAATTGATGCTCAAAAAAACACTTTGAAATCAGATTCTGGTCTGCCTGAAAAACCCTCTTCTTCAGCCCTGCTCAGAACACTCTGTTTTCTCTCTGACCACGCCCCCTCAGGAAGTGGATGTGCCCTCGGCTCTCCAGCACGTTGATCTAATGTTTACATGTTGGCTGAATATACACGGCTGCTCACAGACCCGCGTTACTTCAACCCTCTGAATCTGATCCAGAATCTGATCCTGACGGAGAGGCGCCTGCAGCAGGACCTTTCTGAACCATTGGTCACAGATTTAGTGTTTCTTGTTGTTTTATTTGTCAGCATGTCGACGTGTGTCTTGGTACACAGCTACCAACATGTAGCTATGTGGCTATGCTAACTAGCGCTAGCACTTTTCCATGAAAACTAAAACTCATCCACTAGATCTTCAAATCTGCAGACGTGGGGAGTCAAAGCGACCTTTGTGTTTATTAAGACAGCCTACAACTAGCATGCCTCCCTCCTAAGCTCCTTGTTAGCACACATGTGTGCAGGGAATGAAAAACGGAGGAGGGGTTGAGTTGTATTTTATACAGTCTATGGGCTGAACAAGCTCCGAGCTCTGACTTCCTGTTACAGACCGGATGGCGTTGTGACGTATGAAAAACACTGAAAACTGAAACGGCTGGTTTCAGCACACATTTACAGAAAGGTGGAGAAATCAGAACAGGGGCAGAATGGAGTCTTTGACTTTTCAGGGGGTTTGTAGACAGGGACACAGATTTCAGGGAGAGAACCATTAAAAAGAACATTTTGCATGATATGTCACCTTTAAGCTTTGTTTACATTCTGCTTTGAAGGTATTTAAGCCCCGCCTACCTCTTATCCTGCAGCATGATTGGCTGTTCAATGCCGTCTTCTTCTGTCTAATGTTCAATGGCAACCCATGTTTGAGGCTCATTAGCGCCTCCCTTCCCAGTGGTTGGGGGGTGTAATTACAGGTTTAATTATATTGAATTTTATTGAACATTTGTTATATTTACATTGAGAAAAATTACATCCCGATAATTATAATCATCGCCCAGCCCTACTTCAGGATACTCACAAACGACACCTAATGAGGTTAATTGAATTGAAAAATGTTGATAAGAAAACATGGACAGGATTAAATGTAAATATTCTATCTTATGTTTCAGAGTCAAGAAGTAACAGAAAGACACTCACACACACACACACACACACACACACACACACACACACACACACACACACACATGCAGAGAAGCGTCTGTATTGCAGTTTCCTCTCCGCAGTAATTAGCTCTCTGAGCGTTAATCCCGTCTGAATTCTACATTTCAACATCAAAGGCTGCGTTCAACAAAGCCACCGCCTGAAATTAGAGCTGCAGATATTTATACACTCAGCCAGCTGCAACACAAACATCAGCTTTGTTTCCTCTAGTCCCCTTCAGGCGAACAGGAGGAGCTGTGAAGGCTACCCAGTCCTCTTATTTTCCAGTTTCTGGGGGTTTACAAGACAAACACGCGAGTGATGGAGGAGAGGACAGGAAGTCTGAGTGATGACAGTGACATCTGACAAACAGGAAGTCAGGTGAATGAAAACATGAGCCGTCTCACTCCAGCAGACAGGGTGTAACTTAAAGAGCTGTCGCGGTGTCTTCATGTGCTGCACGAGACCAAGAGGAGTCTTCAGTTGTCAGAATCCTTCCCTGAGTTTGGACTGGGACGTGAATCCATCATCTGTTCAGCATCTCTTGACATTCACGCCACAAAACCCGAGACGTCTGAGGCTCCTTTCTTTAATCTGCTCATCCAGACTCCTGAGCCTGTCAGCAGATGAAGCAGCAGCTTGTTCATCAGCCACAGTTGGTGGTTTCGCTTCGTCACATCTCCAGCAGGTCCTCGCTAATCTCCAATCTGAGTCTCTGCGAACGTTTACTCAAATGTTTACATCACGACTTAATCTATACCAGCGATGTCACATCTTCAGGAGGATGGTTTTCCTGGTTATTAAAAAGACATTTGCCAGAAATGTCAGGTAAGTTGAGTTCTACAGACAGAAACACAAATATATCCACAAACAAATCTACTTCCAGCAACTTCCTGAAACCCAAGCAGCTCATTTTGATTTGTTGGCCCATGGTTTACCAACTTTCAACGCGTGTTTCTCTAGAAAACATCAATGAAGTGGTTGTTGCAATCAAGGAAAACTCATCGGCCCTGTTTGAGATACATTGCTTCACCTTGATTGACTTGCAACGCCTGCAATGAAATCCTTGGTGCCAAATGTGCCAATCGAGGCATGTCCACCATAAACACTCTCTGTCAGTGGACTTGTTATTCTAAGTTCATCCATCCATCCATTCGTTTTCATTCATTTATCCAAGGTCACATCCCGGAAGCAGCAGTCCAAGCAAATTGACCCAGACGTCCCATTCCCCAGCAACGTTTTCCAGCTCCTCCTGAGGGATCCTGATGCATTCCAAGACCAGGTGGGACACACAATCCCTCCAATGAGTTCTGGGTCTACCAGCCTGTTATTCTAAGTGTCCAAAAATGTTGCAGGGATTTCTAAGGATGTAGGGCGATACGTTAAGCATTGTTAGCATCATGCTAACAGAGCTGACACCGGACACGAACGCTACATTGGAAGGATTTCACCTGCTGTGGGCGGACAGGATACAGGAGAGCAAGACTGAACTACCTGGGGAAGAAGGCCAGCTCAGTCCTGGACCCTGTGGAGGTGGTGGCTGACAGGAGGATTATGACCAAGCTGTCGTCTCTGATGAAGATTTCTTTTCTATATATATTCTTGTTAAATTCTTGTTCTGTACACCTTCTTGTTTGCTGCTGTAACTCCATGAATTTCCCCGTTGCGGGACGAATAAAGGAGGATCTTATCTCATCTTATCTTAAGATGTATTGACTCCAGGAACAACCGTTACAGGACCGTCTGTTGACAAGATCTGGGATTTTACCTCACAGAGCAACAGCTACAGCTAGCATGGTTGGTTGTTCCTGATTCAGTGTGTTGTTGGGTTAAACTCATCTCAAGTTGGATGCAAACCAACTGTCTGAAACGCCACAATGACACAAACTAGCCAAACAAGGTAGAGGTACTCCAGCAGCTCCAGTGTGTAAACGGGTGAAGTTAATGTTTTAGTCTTTTAACTCTGATGTCGCTTCTGATTCTGGTTTCAAAAAAGCTAACTGGATGTTAAAGGTGACATATCACACTTTCTTCATCAACATATATTGGTCTAAGAGGTCCCCAAAACATGTCTTTAAAGTTTATGCTCAAAAAAACACTTTGAAATCAGATTCTGGTCTGCCTGAAAAACCCTCTTCTTCAGCCCTGCTCAGAACAGTCTGTTTTCTCTCTGACCACGCCCCCTCAGAAAGTGTGTGTGGCCTCGGCTGTCCAGCACGTTGATCTAATGTTTACATGTTGGCTGAATATACACGGCTGCTCAGAGATCACGTTACTTCAACCCTCTGAATCTGATCCAGAATCTGATCCTGAAGGACTGGCGCCTGCAGCAGGACCTTTCTGAACCATTGGTCACAGATTTCTTGCAGTTTCTTGTTTTATCTATCAGTATGTCAACGTGTGTCTTGGTACACAGCTACCAACATGTAGCTATGTGGCTATGCTAACTAGCGCTAGCACTTTTCCATGCAAAATAAAAATCATCCACTAGATCTTCAAATCTGCAGACGTGGGGAGTCAAAGCGACCTTTGTGTTTATTAAGACAGCCTACAACTAGCATGCCTCCCTCCTAAGCTCCTTGTTAGCACACACGTGTGCAGGGAATGAAAAACGGAGGAGGGGTTGAGTTGTATTTTATACAGTCTATGGGCTGAACAAGCTCCGAGCTCTGACTTCCTGTTACAGACCGGATGGCGTTGTGACGTATGAAAAACACTGAAAACTGAAACGGCTGGTTTCAGCACACATTTACAGAAAGGTGGAGAAATCAGAACAGGGGCAGAATGGAGTCTTTGACTTTTCAGGGGGTTTGTAGACAGGGACACAGATTTCAGGGAGAGGACCATTAAAAAGAACATTTTGCATGATATGTCACCTTTAATGTTTGTTTTTCTTCTAAGTAGAAAGGAAAGAGATAGGATTGTTAAGAAGAGTCCCAGAACCTTGTTGTCTCACTTGTGTTGTCGAATTGGAGCCATGCTTTGGATGCCTTCTTTAAAAAAAATGGAGATTCTGTAGCTGTGTTATGAATTAATTTTCATTGACTCAACTCTCTCTCTATCTCTCTATCTCTCCACTCCATGAACTGCATCCTTAGAGGTATTTAAAGTGCACCAAACTTCACACATGAATCAGGTCTTGTGATATTTTAAGGTTTCGTGCACAACTTTGCAAAGTTGACTCCAAAGCGCTTCCTTGAAAATCTTAAAAAAGCGCCTCCGTAAAGATGACTTTCACCTATAAAATTTGGTGTGCATATAAGGTATGTCAAGACTTACATAAAAGCCTCTTGCACCATTACCCAAAACCCAACAGAGTCTCGGCTATCTTGGTTTGATTTGGAAAACATCCATCCATCCATCCATCTTCTTCCACTTATCCGGGTCCGGGTCTTGGCGGCAGCAGTCTCAGCAGGGAAGCCCAGACACTCCTCTCCCCGGCCACTTCCACCAGCTCCTCTGGGAGGATACCGAGGCGCTCCCAGGCCAGCTGAGAGATATAATCTCACCAGCGTGTCCTGGGTCTCCCTTGTGGCCTCCTCCCAGACGGACATGCCCGAAACACCTCCCTAGGGAGACGTCCGAGAGGCATCCTGACCAGATCCCTGAACCACCTCATCTGGCTCCTCTTGATCTGGAGGAGCAGCGGCTCTACTTTGAGTCTGAGCTCCTGACCCTCTCTCTGAGGCTGAGCCCAGACACCCTGCAGAGAAAGACCATTTCAGCTGCTTGTATTCGGATCTTGTTCTTTCGGTCACTACCCACAGCCCGTGATCACAGGTGAGGGTCGGAACGTAGATTGACCGGTAAATCAAGAGCTTTGCCTTCTCTCTTCACCACAACAGACCGGTACAGCGTCCGCATCACTGCAGACTCACTCGTGAGCAAGACCCCAAGATACTTAAACTCCTCCGCTTGAGGTAAAGACTCTCCTCTGACCCGGAGAGGGCAAGCCACCCTTTTCTGACTTAGGAAAACAAAGGCATTAATTTGACGATCTACACGGGTCATATTTGAGCAAACACCTCCTTGGGGTTTCATCCGATCAACATCAAGTTGAGTCTGTGAGTTAAAGACATATTGGAGGTTACAAGTGATTTAAAGATTTAGATGCTGCTGCTGCAAGAAGCACTGGTTGCAACACACCCTGCAGCTGCAATATACCTCATCCATTCATGCATTATCTTGACCGCTTATCCCGTTAGGGGTCATGGGGGGGCTGGAGCCTATCCCAGCTGACTTTGGGCGGAAGGCAGGGTACACCCTGGACAGGTCGCCAGCCAATCACAGGGCTAACACAGAGAGACAGACAACCATTCACACACACTCACACCTACAGGCAATTTAGAGTGATCAATCAACCTGGTGAGCATGTTTCTGGACAGTGGGAGGAAGCCAGAGTACCCGGAGAGAACCCACGCATGCAAACTCCATGGATTCAAACCAGGAACCTTCTAGCTGTGAGGCAACAGTGCTACCCACTGCACCACCATGCAGCCCTGCAATATACCTCACTGTGTACAAAAGTGCGAGTGCCCGTTCATCCCTGATTTTAATCTTAACTGTAATGTTTGGTTGCAAGGTTGAAATGCATTTCTTCCAAAACCTTCGACACCTATTCCGTCCTTTGGATCTAAAAATATGTAAGAGAAGGTGATGGGTTGGAAGACTGGAATTCCCCCCTGACAGCAGTGAACAGTTTATCATCAGTCAGTCAGTAAAACCCCCTTCATGTTGTAATCTGAAAGAGCTCACAGGAAACAGTTGTGGTTTCTCTAAGATGACATCTCCACGTCGTCAGCTGCTCAAACAGGGGATAGGTGAACAGACGGGGGGAGCACCAGCTTTCTGTGTGCGGCGATTAAAACCTTATTATGCACATCAAGTAATTAAACAGAGAGCTCCACATGGATGTTTGAACCTGCCTGTGTGTTCCCAGAGGACGCTGCAGATGCTTGCCGTACAGCTCGACTGTATGATGTGTAATTAGAAGTATAGCGGCGCTACATTGAGGCTAATGAGCTGCATGAACTACATGAGAGCCACCGCGTGTTTACTCCAAAAGAGCTGGAGATGCTCGGGTAAAAACGAAGTCCCTGATGGATAAATTATCTGAAACCCACATTTAAACATTATCAAGTTTTTCAAACACAGGATCAAAGAGGGAGCAGAGAGGAAGGACGCTTAGCTGCCAAGGAAATATGTCAAGGTTTGGAAATGTAGAACTTCCTTTCCTCCAACCCCGCTCAGCTTTTTGTTCTTCTCATGTATCCCACATCTTCTTTCAGTCCTCTCCTTCATCTCTGCATGAATCATTCTGAGTTTTATTTGTGATTCTCTTGCTCATGAGTTATTCTCTGAAACAAAATCTCTCAAAGTTAAGAGCTGAACAACCGAGAGCAAACAGGAGCTACAATCAGGTATGTATTTATTCATTCACAGAAAACTAGATTAATCTTTCTGCTAAAAAATAATACAAATGGAGGATCCTATTTATCATAAATCACAGGAGCTTCTT